>NW_014577783.1:36525-51487 GCF_000485595.1 Priapulus caudatus | reverse complement strand
AAAAACCTAACCAATCAAGACGCAACATGAACAATTAAAGCATGAGAAGCATCCATTATACGCCATCGCCCAATGCTGCTCAACGAGTGAAAACTCCGAGCCGAAAACATGAACCAACGCACGACAGACCCACACACAGGAACGTTGATATTTGTGGCATCTGCAAGGGAAAACTTGCCCGGAAAAACATTCGAAAAACGTCGCAGATCTCATCAGCCACGACCAGACGAAAAATGGTCCTTCTAGAAGCAATACGTACGAACACGCATCAACTTTCATACACACTCGGACAGAAACAGCTGCATGCGCTCGCGAGCGGTAACGATAAGTTGGACCGGATAGCGCAAAGAATGTGTCTTACACGTCACCTATACGTCGCGCGAGCGCAGAAATTTCGCGCGCCCATATCTAGACGCTGTAATGCACAGTACCTCCATGTGACCGCTTCATGAGAGGCTAATCAACCCGAATCCGTAAGAGTCTATGCGTGATGTTAATTCGCTGAGCCGTTGAAAACTCGAATTGTAAGAGAAAACGTGATCATACACTCGGAACAATATCATATGGCGTTAATCTCGTTGGCCAAGCATTACGTGGCTTATCTCGGTTTACACGCGGGCCGAGGAGTGTGAAGCTCAAGCGAGCATATTATGACGTGCTAGATAACTTGAGCCAAGGTCTAGATCAACACCGACGAAGAGACCAATCCGGACGCAAATGAATTGCCGCGGGCCACTACTAGCGGAGAATAATCATCGACCCAAGGTCGGGCGCGAAGCGCGAGCGAGGCACACTTGCGAGCGTTCAATAAAATATAAGCTTAGAATAAACCCATACAGGAAATACAGAAAGACGAATTAACTATCTCCCTTTCCTACATACTCCCATAATTTATCGTGTAAGTGTGCATAGCGTGCAGGCAGCGCACACAAGCGTGCGTTCGTGGTCGATGTTTGCTGTGGTGACTGGAGCAATTTGCAAGCAGCCGGACTTGTCGGCAACAATAGGAAAATGCTACAGTAGAGTAGAAGAAACATTCAAGACCTTTGGTAAAATAGATTCGTATATTACTAGGCGGAATTATATATATGAAACGCTCCCATAGTGCCCGCGTGGGTGGCGGGGGGAGAGGCCTTCTGGCTATAGAGAGTTGATTCGAATATAGATTAGGATCTATAGGATGGGCAAGGCGCAGTGCTAGCACCAGAAGTGCGAGGTGCACACGGCGCCCATCGTACATCGCAGACAGCGCGTTTGCATATGTTAAGAAGTTCACGTATTTAACACTCCTCAGGCTACTTACCATTCCTCTAGACTAAGGAACGACGGTACAACATCCACGTCGCTAATATCATCTGATCAAAGTTCGGCCCGGACTCTCGCGTTTTTTGTCTTCACAAGCCGGAACACGCCACTATGTCGTGTTGCGTTGCGCGACTATCCCAGAATGTATCATCTAGCTGTTATCTCTTCATCTCTTCCTATCAAGCATCACATACTTATATGAGACTGTATACAGTAAATATATATAAATAACCTAGGCAAGGGCTAGCTTGGTAGAACTTGGGTAATAAATGATACAATAATGACACTAAAATAACCTCATAATATATATATAGTATAAAATAGAATAGTCATTATATGTATGTATACTAAGTATAAACTTATAAAGATCATATTAATATAGTAATGATTATATATACAGTATACCCTTGCTGATGAGGCAAGCGCAACGTGTTCTCCGGGTGAGCGTGAGATGCCGCGTAGTAGAGATTACAGGATGGAATGTAACCCTACCGCGGCAGTGCGCGACATTCCTTAGCCGTCTAGCACTGCTTAGAATAATCTTCTAGGCATAACTGGTGACTGGTTCGAAACTCCCACTAATGCCCAAAGTTACAGTAACAACCCTCCGTATAGCGGCGACCTGCTGGTAAGAGCAGGGCTATCCCCTGTCCCCTTTAAGAAGGAGCGTCAAGCAACGAACGCACAAAAACCTTAGAAGCGCGGAGATTAGCAAGCCACCACACCCTCAACATCGATCTAATCTACAGAAGACCGCTGAGGAACTTTAATTTAGACCATTAATTTAGGGCGGCCGACACGCCATACCGCGTCGGGCGGTGCGTCTCGGAATCCCCGTACGCGCACCGCCCCCCCTCACCGCCAGGTGCCCCTCGAGCGCGGGCACGGTTAACGTCGTAACTGATGAGCGAGTACGCCCTCGAAAAAGCGTATGCCACGCAAGAGGACCCGGAAGAGTGCGGGTGCCTGAAAGCGCGAGAGAGATGCTCGGCGGGATCGATGTTAGCTGTTAGGTGATGACCCGCGCATGGGGGATCACCCTGCCTCCATCATCTGTGCCGCGCGCCACCCTGGTGACCAGAAAAGCCGCAAAAAAGCCCGTAACCAGCGGAAAACAGTCGCACAGACATTCGACGGCCTGGCGTATAAATGTCGACTGCCCGTAGTCTGCAGTACGAAACTTCAACAGTAGAGCATGTCAAAAAGCCTCTTTAACGACGCCTACAGATGCCGAGCGGGGTACGCGTGGGCGGAAGGTAGGGCTACGGAGGCGGGACCGGGGGCCGACCAGGTGATCGGGGTAGCTCAGTAGGGAAGGAGTATACCGATGTTGTGTGACAGTATAAAGTGGTAATTAAAATCGCTGGTCTACGATCGGATGGTGGTTTGATGTGTGAGATGACGGTAGCTGTATTAAGGCTACGTGAAATAAGTGGTATACGATGATAATCGGTTGAAGACTTGAGGACGTTGGGCGTTGGTGGATCGAGTTAGGACAATGACTAAAGGGCGGGCCGGAGTGTAATACTGGTAATGAAGAGGTGGGGTTCACCCACATGATACAACCCCAATATAGACCCCAAAGTCCGATAGACCGAAGTTATGTGTTCATAGGTGAAGGGCTGTGGTAGTGAGGTAGTGTAGGGGCAGTGGTCCAATAACTCACCGGAAGGAGAGTAGATAAGGGAGCGAGGCCACATACCTTGCCAAATGCAGGAAGAAGCTTGGATTGATAATCGTGCAAGGAAAACAGCACAATCGAACAGACCGTGCGGGAAGAGTTTCCAGGGGCAACGATATAACATAGGCTGGCAGTCTATTACAAAGCAACGCCTCAGGGGTAGACACAGAATTCTCCCGTGTCAGCAATGCATAAGCGCAACACGACCTAACTACACATCTTAGAGTGTCTCACCGAGGTCCATTACGTAAGATACACATCTCAGGACTAAGCTAGAAGAGCTTATATATACTGATAAACAGCCCGAGTAACCCACTGAGCTATGTACGCGAGAAGTGCAACCCTCGGCCCCCATGGCTTGAGAGTTGCACGGTCAGCAGCAGCGTGAAATATGTTTGGTGCCGACTAATATTGCTCTGATCACAAACATCCACGGCAGAGCTGTAAATAATAAAGCTCGCCTATTTACCTGATGGTAATACTGGCCTCAACTCCACCCACGCTGTATTTGCCCCCATTGATTCCCCACTGTGGATTGTCACGCGATTGTATTCGTCGTGCTCCCTGTCTAAATGCTAATTATGAACATGTTCTGTTATGATGTATTAATCGCCCACATCGTGTCTTCGCCATTAGTCATTCGCAAAATACTGTGTCGTCCTTTGTTGCTTCCCCATATGTGTCTCCAGTGTGTGTCCCTTATATTCACAATCGTAGTTCGGTTCCATTGTGAATTCACCATTTGAAGTCTCAGTGGTGCCTATCCTTATTCCGTACTTCACTAACAACTTATGTTTTCCCTAGTTCGCCATCCACAAAAGCCTTTGCATATTCAAATTTAATAGTTTTCCATTTGTTAAATCTCCATCATGTTCGTCCTGTTCTTTTGTTGATGTCTTACCTGTGGGTGTCTTTTTCTTTCCGGTCGCGCACAGGATGAAATGTTTTTCCATGAGCCTATGAAGTGAGAGCATAGAAAGATCGCGTCCTTGAGCTAACGATTCTTACTCGTACCCCAACGATACGTTCAGTATTCAGGGCCCCGCAGGAACCTGAGCCGCTGCTTCTGGCCCCCGCTATAGTCCAAGCCAAATAAAGCAATCGACAAGTATATTCCAATTTACACGTTACAAATAGTTTGTGCTACCCGGGGAGCCGTCCTAACTGTTCCAGTAATAACAAGTAATCAACCCCATCAGGCTCAGAGATAATTATTGATACCGTGGTCCTTACGGCATATATAAAAGCCAAGATGGTCTACCGCGATCGAGGACCCGCGCTGAGGGTGTATATGGCAAGCCTTACGTTGTGCTCTTGCTTGACATCTGGTGACATCAGTGGGAAAAGAGACATCCCTGTCTGTCATAAAAAATGTTAAGTAATGAATGGCTCATACTAGAAAAGGATTTTTTTTAGGGCGAGCGTTATGTGATGCCCTGATTTATCAATCGGACATGTTCGTTGCAGTGAGCAGAGCTAATACGATGCCTTGTGGATAATGCCTGGAGTTTGCTCATCGAGCGTTCGCGCAGATAGTGCAACGCGCAGCGGTGGGGGGACGGGTGAGGAAGAAGGGAAGAGATCGTGTGTGCCGAGAGCGAGTCGGAAGAGCGGGACAGATTAGTCGTATACGCGATCTGGGCACGACGGAGGGAGGAGGTAGACCGTGCGTGTGGTGAGGTGGAGAGAGGGAGAGCGTGCGCGTTGGGAGTATAGAGAGGAGGGAGAGATGTGCGCAGGTACTGGGGAGATATGGTCGAGGCGAATGAGCACGTAAGCAGAGAGCACGATCGGCAGCTGTGGAGCGAGCACTGACGACGGAAGAAGGGAGAGATGGGCGGATCGGGAGGTGGAGGGAGCGAAGAGATGGCCGTCGAGATGCTCGAGGAGCAGCGCGCGCAACGAAGAACTGGGCCGCTGTGAGCGTCATGGTACACACAGCGGCGCGCGCACGCCGGGGGAAGAGAGAGCTGATCCGCCGGTGTGGAGCTAAGGAAGGAGAGAGAGATGGCGCGGTGTGGGAGGCCTGGAAGGAAGGGGGGCGAAGCGTGCGTGTGTGGGAGAGGCCTCAAAGGAAAGAGAGAACCCGAATGCGCGTCACGGACGATGTAAGCGAGGTAACGTCAGCGTCATGCGCAATGGGCGCTACATGTGAACCGCACCGTTCGAGCGCGACGGCAGAATCGCCTCCCGACACGGCGACAGACACAGGACCCGTGGGAGGGCTGACACGGCGAACTATCAGCTCCGAGCGTGTGCCGATGACCCCCACACGACACGTGCAGCGCATACACAGAACACGCGAGAGAAAGGTAGCCAACAGTGAGAGCGAGGTGGCAGGGAGAGATTGCGCGGTGGTAGGATGGTACAAGCCAACCAGAGGGAGAGATCTGAGCGACAGAGTCGACGAGGCGAGAGAGAGTGAGAAGGAGAGGACTGTAGTTCGAGCGAGAGAGCGAGAGCGGGAGAGATGGGCCGTGAGCGTGAGGCAGACGAAGTAGAGCGAGAAAGTAAGTAGGAGTGCGCTCGGGCGAAATTGGGTGAGGCACAATGGTGTTTAAATCGTGGTGGCGTGCAGCAAAATGGCCGGAAATCGAGAGATGACAGGAATAGGAGCACCGTTGGTTTGTATACTGCGGCCGACGCGTATCCGAGCGAAGCTGGCCAGAGAAACATAAGATTAAACGTTAGGATATCGAGGCCAGCAGCTGTGAGTGAAGAGCATAGGGCAGAAATAAGTGAGATGGGCGAGATCCTGTTACACGAATAAAGGCGCAGAGAGCACTAGTCAGCAGAATTGCTTCAGCGGTGTTGGGAGGAATATTGTATTTCGTTTTTGAGTAAAGAAAGGGGGTCACGAGAATAAATGGGCTCGTGCGTGTGGGACAGGTCGGTGCGAAGGTAAGCGGCGGGAGGGCTTGTACTGAGAGCGTGCAGACACTAGCCAGAGTAGAGAGCTGCATGCGGCGGTGTGGGAGCATCAGGCTCGGCGAGCGAGAGATGGGACTGCGGTCTGTGAGCAGGTGTGAGGACCAGCGGGTCATGATGAAGAAAGATACGCGGGCGCCTTGCGGGAGCTGGTTAGAGGATATGAGAAAGCAGGAGAATGCGTGTCGCTGGCCGCGTATTTACGGTGTCTGAGTTATGTTAGATGTTGCTACTTTGTTGGTTTGTTGCCCTGGGTTGCTGCTCGCTGGGGTTGCTGGTCTGTTGTGTGTTGTTGTGCTACGCTAATCACTCTTCTCTCTCCTTTGTCTCTCCGTGTCAATCCTAATAGTAAACAGTCGCACGAACGTAAGCGCCCGAGAACAGAAGAGCAGGGAGCGAGAGAGCAGAGCAGACAAAAGTCACTCCAGCTCAACAAAGTGTATTCACCCAACACACTTACTTTTCGGTCACTCGCTCTCCTCTCATCCCTCTCTCATCTCACCGTCTATTCTCAGGTGCTCCATCTTGTGCTCGTCGTCCGATGCCTCCCATCTCTACCTCTCAATCTTTCTCTCTCGATCTTTCACGGCCTGCCCCGCAAGTATCGTATGGCTTAGGATCCTAGCTTCGTAGCAGTCATGTATGGCGCGCGCCGGCCTAACAGAATCATCCAGATTGTATAGCTAAATCTGTCACTTTTCCCCTCAAGAATATTCCGTCGTCAAACATACGCCAGCAAATCCCGAAATCTAAATAATAGTTAATCGAAATTAAAACAATAATGCAAACATTTAAATAATTTAAAAGGTCGAGAGATTATTGCAAACGGAATTAATAACTCGCGCGAGCGATCCGCAAATCCGTGATCGGTTCTACCCACCAGGCGTCCCAGCGGTCGACAAAGCACATTCGCATATTCGTATAATTTAAAATAATAACCAAATAATAAATGATTGAAAACCCGGAAAATTTAACCAGAATCCGTTCCTTGGCGTTCCACGAAGGACGCTAGCTGCCAGAGGCGAGACGCCGACAGTCGCGGACGGAGAGTAAGAGCAGAGCCAGCAGGCGGCGCTGCCAAGAGCAGACACCGGTGGCAGCGAGGACGACGGAGGCGACGGGGCGGCGGAAGCGGTCGTACAGTAGGTGATAGAGACGACGCCCGAAGCTGCGCTTGGAAGTCCCCGCTGAGTAAGCGAGATGATCGAATTTCTAACAAGGGGATGCCATCACCATAAGTGGTTACGACAAGACTGTCGAGGAGCGGGTACCACCTCCCTCACTTGTCAATGAACATGGTAGGTCTGCTTAGGCCGTGAAGCTCATCGTGAAAACGCTGGGGCTAAATATATGGTGCTAGGACTATAGGCCCAAAATAGGCGCGTAAATACTGCTAGATGGGATGGCAGGTGCAACACATGCTATGATATGGGGTTGCTTAGTCGATCACGAAATAGTTAAAACTAAGGTGACTGCTAAGATCAGATAGCTGAGATAACGGGACCGGCTAAGATGAATTACGATAATGGGGGTGCATAAAGAGAATAGGCTGCTGCTAAGATACACGCTGGCCTAGATAGATGTCTAGGATATGGATGCTAGATAGGTGTTCAGACCAGCGATGCTCTAGATATTAGGGGCTAGCATAGATTGCTAGAACTAGGGGGTGCGAAGATAGATCCGCAGATAGGTCGCTTAGAATACGGTGTTAGATAGGTGTCTACGGGATAATATGGTGTTAAGATAGGTGCTATGATCAACTAATGAGGTGCGGTTGAGATAGAAGCTAGATAGGTGACTCTTGTTGCTAAAGATACGATTGACTGCTAGCTAGATAGGTGCAGATAGGCTGGCTCCAGATTAACGGTGCTAGCATAGGTGTTAGATAGCTGCTCAGATATAGAAGTTGCTAGATATAGGTGCTAGATAGCGTCGTGTCTAGATAGGTGTGAGATAGGTGTTAGATAGGTGTAAGATAGTGCTACCATTAGGTGTTAGATAGTGCGGTAAGCACTAGGTGTGAGATAGGTGTTCAGATACGTGCATAGATAGGTGTTCAAGATAGGTGCTAGATAGGTGTTAGATAGGGGTTAGATAGGATGTTCAGATATAGGTGCTCAGATAT
Source organism: Priapulus caudatus (assembly GCF_000485595.1). Classification (NCBI taxonomy): domain Eukaryota; kingdom Metazoa; phylum Priapulida; class Priapulimorpha; order Priapulimorphida; family Priapulidae; genus Priapulus; species Priapulus caudatus. Next base: position 43,448 of record NW_014577783.1, on the reverse strand, counting down.
AGGTGTTAGATAGGCCATGCTAGATACGGTGGTATGGAGCGATTATGGTGTTAACAGAATACGTGTGTGTTTAGATAGGTGTCTAGACTAGAGATTCTAGCACTAGGTGCTAGATAGGTCACGATAGCGATGCTAGATAGGGCTAGATAGGTGCTAGATAGAGTGTTAGATCGATGGCTAGATAGGGGCTAGATAGGTGCTAGATAGGTGCTTAAGATAGTGCTTGAAGGTATAGTGGACCCTATAGAAGAGTCACTTAGATACGGGTTGGTATAGATCAGGTAGTGCACGATAGGTGGGGCGGGAGATGGTGCAAGATTATGGTGGCTAGATAGGTGCTCATGGAGATAGGTTGATTCCACAATAGGGGCTCGGGAGATGAAGGTGTTAGACTAGGTGCTACCAATGTGAGTAGGGGATTAAGATAGGTCTATCTGCAGATCTAAGTATGCTAAATGATAGGATGCTAGATAGGATGCTTCAGATAGGTGCTAGATAGATGCTAGATAAGGTGGCTATGAAATGTAGGATGCGCTAAGTATAAGGCTGTTTAGAAAAAAGGGGTGTTTAGATATAGTAGGTGTTGACCGATAAGTGCTAGATAGGGGCCTGAGATAAGTGTTACGATAAGGATGTTAGATAGGTGCTAGATAGGTGCATCCACACACGTTAAAAGAATGCTCAAGACGATTCTGTCAAGCCGGATTCCGCGCGAAGGCGAGCGAACAGCGCGCGCGCGAGCGGAGGCTTGGTAGCGCGGTCAACCCATTGATGAAATCGCCATGCTCTGTTGAAAAATATTTCCGACAATGGCCCTATGGGTAACAGGATAAAGCGGTTAAACTCGCTCAATTGAGCAGTTGTGGGCATTTCAGAAGCCTTTCGAGTATGCACGTAGGGCGAGCGCATAAATACAAAGCTCGTATTTGTGGTCTTGCGGCTCGCGCGCGTACTTCTTTCCTGTAGAAAACGAATTAGCGTTTTGTCCTGTTTCATGCCCTGAGATGATGTTTCGAAGTATCGCGTCCCATAAGGATGGCGCAACGAGTCCATCTAACGTACCATTTTCAAGTCATTAAAAAAAAGAAAACGCTCCCGCTCGCATGACCTAGACTCGCCGGCGCGGTGCTACAGTTCGACACGCTACGCGAACTCACTTCAAGTTGTTTTAAAAAATAAAGGCCAACGAAAAAATTTTAAGTTGCCTGAGTGAAGGTTCGGTAGCAGGCTAGCCCTCAATCATCAACTGCCCGGCTTCGAACTTCGCGTATCCATCTTAACGCACCTATGTGAGTTCTGCGATGTTTTGCCATTTATAGATTATCAGTGATAGTTAGAGATATATGTGGCGGTCAGCGCATGGCGTGGCGTCGTGGCGAGAAATCTTGCGGTCACGTCTCCTGTGTGATTTCGCGTGACACAGCCGGTTACGCACAGAGACATTAGTGTTTTCATAAGAAGCTCAAAACTGGTTCTTTCAAATAGGAAAGCAAAGACGAAGCTGTTGGATGAGTATTTGTTTTGAAATCCGTGTTTGAGAGCGTACGATAGCAGGCATTTTGCGATATATTCAACAGTCGTCGCGCAAGCGGCTGCTTATAGCAAAATCGTCTAACCCCTGCGGCGGTCCGAGGGGGGCCCGTGATTGCCCCTTGTGCAGAAAAAACATTCGGCAGACAAAACTGGAACTGCGCCTGCTTCGCAGTTACCCTTGAACGGTGCAAACCCCTATAGTATACGCATATATAGCACTCGACATCACCTACGCATCAACAACCTAGGATCATTACTCAACATACTAGGCTATCCTCTACTGTGATTTATTATGTGATTACTTACGCGTCGTACCATTGTTTGATTAGGTGAAGCATTTCTAATGTACATGAATAGAGGCATATGATTTGCGCATGTATTAGTTATATACTGAAAGACCAAGCTTCATGCTTTCGCTGCCAGCTGCCGCTCGTTATATGAAAGGCCGCTGACAGCATAATAAAATTACAGTTCGATAATAAAAACTTATACATCAACAGTGTTGAGAAGTAGACGGTTGTTGACCACTTTATTGATCATTTTATTGAACTTGGCAAGAAACGCAGCTCAGCTATGCAGCTGAGGCCTGTTTCATTGTACTCCTGGTAAAATTAAACGTTCAATCAATTATTATGCTGAGGCGGCTAGGATATCGGCTATCGGCAAATTGAATATGGGGACGCCGGAGCAGGTTTGGTGGGTGTTGTCTGTGTTTCCAATTGATTAGTGTGAGTTATTAACGCTCCGCATTGGTTTGTATATAAGGTGAAGCATTTCTATTTTACATGAATAGAGGCCGTATATTTCCGCAATATATTATTATAGAAACCCAGCTTATGTATCCACTGCGAAGGCTGCCGCTTCGTGTACATGAAGCCACCGGACAGCAGATAATAAAGATACAATTCATAATAAAACTTATAAACAGCGAGTGGTAGAAATAGATGCAGGTGTGACACTTTTATAGAATATTTTCCATTGGAACTTGCAAAAGAATCATGCAGCGCCAAAGCAGGCTGAGTGTTCATTGTATCGCCGTAAATTATCGAGTGGCGCGCGTGGCAGCTATGGCATTCGTGCGCACCGGGCCCTATGCACATCTCGGCGGCACGATCCATGAGCTGTTGCCAGCGCTGGCCATACTGTCCGTAGGACGTTCCCGAAAGCTGAGCGGTCGCGCTGCGCCCTGCCGCGGAACTGCGGCGCAAGATCTGCGGCTTAACGCGTCCGTTGGATCAACACCTCCTTTCGGCAACGCTTCTCTAGTATCCCGTCTCATCTGGAATAGATGGCTAGTATAGGTGTAGATAGGTGCTAGATAGGTGTTAGATAGGTGCTGGATAGATGCTAGATAGGTGTTAGATAGGTGCTAGATAGGTGCTAGATAGGTGCTGGATAGATGCTAGATAGGTGTTAGATAGGTGCTAGATAGGTGTTAGATAGGTGCTAGATAGGTGCTAGATAGGTGCTAGATAGGTGCTAGATAGGTGTTAGATAGGTGCTAGATAGGTGCTAGATAGGTGCTAGAAAGGTGCTAGATAGGTGTTAGATAGGTGCTAGATAGGTGCTAGATAGGTGCTATAGATAGGTGGTAGATAGGTGCCATAGATAGGTGTTAGATAGGTGCTATAGATAGGTGCTAAATAGGTGTTAGATAGGTGTTAGATAGGTGTTAGATAGGTGCTAGAGAGGTGTTAGATAGGTGTTAGATAGGTGCTAGGTAGGTGCTAGATAGGTGGCTGATGGATAGAGGAATATACATACGTATCAGGAGTAGATAATAGGGAATTCCTATTATCTACTCCTGATACGTATACATCCTAACTGCTCATATAGCAGTGGTGTTACCATGGTGATAGGTGGCTGTTTTAATGAAGGACAGAGAAATATACGTACATTCTAATTGTTCATATAGCAGTGGCGTTACCATGGTGACATGTGCCTGTTTTGATAATGGATAGAGGAATATACATACATCTTAATTGTTCATTTAGCAGTGGTGTTATTATGATAACATGTGCCTGTTTTAATGATGGATTGAGGAATATACATACATCCTAATTGTTCATTTGTCAGTGGTGTTACCATGTTGATAGGTGACTGTTTTAATGATGGGTAGAGAAATATAGATACATCCTAACTGCTCATATAGCAGTGGTGTTACCATGGTGACAGGACCGAGGAGCCTGTTTAAATGATGGGTATAGGAGAATTACATACATCCTAACTGTTCATATATATGGTGTAACATCGTAGTGGTGTCACCATGGTGATACGTGGCTGTGTGAATATTGTGCCTCTACTGGGACAGCAGAAGCCAGGCTACGAGCAGTGCACAGGGATCATACCGTGCGGGTCGTAAATATAATCAAGAGTACATAATAGAGATATAGATCTCTATTATGTACTCTTGATATAATCCTATAGCTACTCAAAACGCTGAAGAAGCTACATAAAGTGGCTATAGCTCGATTTTCGGGCAGGTACGCCCCCTCCCCCTCCCCTTCGCGTAGGTTACGCGCGTCTCTCCCCTTCCCCTTCTCGTCCCCCTCCCCCAGCAGTAGCTGTTGATTTCCGGGCAGCCAGCCCCTAGGTTACGCGTCCCTCTCCCCTTCCCCTCCTCCTCCCCCTAGCAGTCGTTTAGCTGTTGGGGAACGCGGCGGGTTTAGAGTCTAAACTTGTTAGCTAGCGACTCCACCCTGCTCTGTTTGTTGTTCCATTATCACTCGATTTCGTTCGGCAAAAATTCGGCCCACGATTTTCCCCGCGGCGGAGACATAACAGTGCATTCCCTGCGGCCGCGAGGATCACAGGAAAACACGGGGTAAGCTCGCAGCAGCATCACGGAGATTCGAAATGCCCAGAGCCCTCTCCTGGGTCACCGTAGCCCCTCCTGGGTCACCGTAACACAGCGTAAACAGCGCACATCGCGGCTGGGGAAGACGGAGGGCGAATACTAAGAAAGATTTACCCCCAATCAGCGCTCGTTTTAGATGGGTGAGCACGCCGCGCGTAGAGCCGCAATTTTTGCCGTAAACGATCGCCAGCGCGGGAGTAAAAAACGACGGGCGGGGACAACTTTCTAAAACTGACGGCGGGAACGATGACGATGGCGCGTTAAGTGATTTTAACGGCGAAAGTCGAGAAAACAGAACGCGCAAAAAGCATGAAAGACGCTCGAAAGTTAAACAAATTTTGCCTACGAAATTCGAAAATGAATCACTCAGCCTTTTTATTAACTTAACCACCAGAACCTACTTGAAAGCCGCTATGAAACCACGTGGAAGCCTAGGGTACCGTATATAACTTTTGACACGCTCACCACACTAAATAATGGCTCTTTATTCACTGAAAACAAAAATAATTTATTTAATAATTTTGTTTCTATTAAATAGAAAAGAAAAACGATTTGTCCCAAATTTGCCTAACCATGGGCCTAATCCTAACATAAATCTCTATGCTGTATGCCTCTCCCTAACTCTAACTCATATAGCCTAACCCTAACTATGAGCCTATTATGTTTAATAATTCCGCATAACAGGTGCTTTTGGAACTTATACGGCACCCGGAAGCCGTAATATCTTTACATCGTTGTTTCTGCGGTTAATAACTAATAACAGAGTATCCGTTTTTAGCACGTTAGCACGGCTCCGGTGCAATCACTAGATCGCAGCTCGAGTTTTACGGCTTGTAAGAACATCGTAAGCGCCAACCATAAAACGGACGCCAGGGACATAAGGCGTTATTCCACCCGTTTTGTTCTCGCGCGCGCGCTCTCTTTCTCGTGCCGTCGTTGCGAGTGGTAAAACAGCCGTATCTAAATTGGTTGACTAGCAATAGTCGAGCACAACGACCGTTCGTCTCAACATAGGAGTAAACACGCCCATATATCTCACATATCTGCCCGCGCGCTCACACACAGGCTCACGTACGCGCACTCAAACATGCGCACACAAGCGGCCGCCCGTACACACGCACGCACGCACGCGCGCACGGACGGGTTACGCACACACGCACGGGGGCACGCACGCATGGGCGGGTGCACGCACGCACGTACGACAGAGCGAGACACGCTCTGTTTGTTATCACATCAAGGAAGCCAACTACACTCACGTGCGTGCTGGTGTCGCCAACCTCGACCCAATAACATGCCACACATCGCCCTCCGCTTCACCCTCGATGCCCTCGATGTTTACGGCCCCCCGAACTTACACAAGCGGCCATCGGCAGCGGCCAGCGTGTGGAGGCAGCGGCGGTGCACGTCAAAGCCGCGTGTGCTGTTGCTGCTGCTGTGCGGTCGCCTGTGTGTGCGTGTGTTCGCCGCGCAGTCTTCGTCTAATAGCTGCTCATAATGCTATCGGCATGACGCTGGTAGCTAGTAGCGATGTCTAGCCGGTTGGGGCATGCCCAACGAAAACAAACACGCGAGTAGAATTACTTGTTTGTTATCGTCTCCCTCCTCCCCCGCGGCCTCCCTCCGTCGTCTCCCCCTCCCCCCAGCGAGCCGGAATGCGGGAGATTAGTAAATGCGGGTATTGTTTGCCGGTCCGGAATCACATGTGCACACGCAGGCGTGTCCACATTGCCCGGCAGAGACGCAGCTACTGCTGTTGACCTAGGGTCCCTATCTATAGAGACCCTATGTTGACCTGGCAGTGTGTCACGTGGTGCAGCCGCAGCGAAAGACGCAGACGTTACATGCTTTTGTTTCCCGCACTACACCTGTGTTTTTAATCGCATTCGGAGATATTCAGAAAGATCTCTTTACTCCGACGCAGCTTGATCGTAGTCTGCGCGTGTCTACTGTGATAATTAATCATGATAATAATATAAATATTATAATTAATCATGATAATAATATAAATATGATAATTATATCGTTATATAAAGTAATTATCGCGCTGAGACATCAAGATACACCAACGAGATATATTACTGAATATCTGAGAACGTCCGCGCACACGCCAGGGTCCCGTAATTGCCGTAAACATAATTCAATATGGCTGCCTTTCCTTACGCTACGTTGTAACACTATGATACGACGCTATCCCTCCGTCTGTTGACAAATGAGATTAGTTTGTTATCCTTGCTCCGGGATTAACTGGGGTAGTGATCTAATACCGATACAGACACGTGACACGGATTACAGAGGATTAAAGGCGAGAGAGGGATTATCAGGCATTAATGGGAGATGTTCCTCCTGTGTTTAATTCTGTCCGTCGTATGGCTGTAGGATATGCCTTTCTCGGTTATTTAGTTATATTTAGTTTATTTATGAATGATCCGTGTATGTATATCTATCATTTGACCATCTTGTGAGTATGTTTTACTAATAGGCTACATGTACTGCATTATATCTATATATCTATATATCTATATCTATATATATA
>NW_014577783.1:25427-27927 GCF_000485595.1 Priapulus caudatus | reverse complement strand
GACTACATGTTTCGTATAGCGAACCAGCCTGGCGATGTGAAACGCATGTGAAACGCGCCCCTGTGAAACGCGCCCCAAGAGCGATGATCTGACATTATGTTCCCTTTTACTGCTACATGTTCTTTGCAGACCATTGTTCTGACACTGTATTAGCTTCATTACAGTGTATGTTCTATACAGAGCGTTGTTCACGAATACGTGCACGAGGACCGGATTTAGGCATAAGCTAAACAAGCTACAGCTTAGGACCTCACAGTCTGAAGTGGCGTCTCATTATTTTTTACTAATAATCTTAGATTTAACCTAATTAACCTAATTAACATAACCTGATTAAAAACAATATAAACAAAATTGATCTAATTAATAAAAAATATCATTATTTACACAAGTTTACTCTACAGCTTACGCATAGCTTAGGGCTTCACCATGTCTAAATCCGGCCCTGACGTGTGACGTAGACAGACGTTGGTTGTGATGCTGATTTTTTTGTCGTTCTACAGGTGTCTAACATCTATCATGATGCGAGTATAGGCAATGCTATAGAGATAGTGCTGGTCCGACTCATCCTACTCGAGCAGAAGGAGGTAAGCTGATAGCATGGTCTACAACGAACCAGATATACACAAACATATTTTATACTTTTATACACGTGTTCGTATATTATATCTATTCATGAGCCCAGATGTAGATATCTGCCTATGAACGTAGGAACCTATGATCTCAGAAACCATTGTGCCCATAGACCAATGAACCTAGGAACCCATGAAAATGTGAACGTATGAACCATGAACCCATCAACTTATGAAACCCACAGTCTGTGAACTTATGTGTCTAGGAACGTGTGGACCCATGAACCTATCAACTTAAAAAACCATGAACATATGAACCTATAAACCTATGTGCAACATCAACCCATGAACATATAAAGCTTTGACCTCACAAACTAACGAGCCCATGAACACATGAACATATGATCCTATGAATACATATGTATGTTCATAATATCACGGTAAGCATAGGTCCACATCCAGACACAAAGGTCACGTGACGTCAGGTATGAACTTCACGTGGCGACGGTAGTTAGCGTCATGTGGCTACGAACGTTGAGATGTTTCATTATGACGTCATCGATGATAGAGTCACGTTGGCGTAGATCGGAGACGATTCACATTGACCTTGAGATAACGGGGAATGAAGCTGCTGCTGCTGCTGCTGCTGCTGCTGCTGCTGCTGCTATGTAGCGGCAGTAAGCGGAGACTGAACGAGTGTGTATGAGAGAGAGAGAAATAAACAGGGCGAGCAAGCAAGAGGTATAATGAGAGCGCGCGAGCGAGAGAGATAGATGGAGAGAGAGGGCGAGAGAGAGAGATGGCGAGGGTGAGAGTGAGAGAAAGCGAGGGAGAGAGAGAGGGAAAGGGAGAGAGAGAGAGAGAGAGAACGAAAGAGATCGATATAGCGATAGAAGGGGCAGAGAGAGAGAGAGAGAGAGAGAGAGAGAGAGAGAGAGAGAGAAGCGAAAACATGTTGATGCTTACTGAAGAGAAAAAAACAGTAATGTTACTATTATATAACATACTGCATTCATCCTTCGTTTCCCCATTCGTATCTCCTCGCATTTAAAAGCGAGAGTGTTTTTATTTTTTAATAATAAAAATATTAAAAAAGTTAAAAAATAAAATTAAAAAATAAAAACACTCTCGGCTTTTAAATGCCGAGGAGGATACGAATGGGGAAACGAAGGATGAATGCAGTATGTTATATAATAGTAACATTACTGTTTTTTTCTCTTCAGTAAGCATCAACATGTTTTCGCTTTAAAAAAATGTTTGTGTAATCTTAGCACGAAATTCCATTTCACGGGGAAGTACGGGTCACCGTAAATTATGCAGTTATTTCCCATTATGAACCAAAAACATTAGCGTAGCGTCAGCGTTTTCTTGTTCAAACGAGACGCTGTTTAATTTCACCCGTATAATTTCAAATTTAAGCATTCTCACTCCGAAATCTCTATCTAATGTACTATAGAATCTCTTTATTCTCAGTTTCGTTGCTGCTATATTCTTAACTTTAATTGACCTTTGCAGCTGTGTTCGATGACGTTTCAGTTTCGGATGACGCATGACGACAGAATGCACGGATGCACACCCAACCTGAACAAGTCGTTGCCCTACCAGTATCTGATGGCGCCGCATTTAGAGTCGGATTCCGTACCCGTGCTCTGGTCGAACTGCAGTCGTACCGACATCACCAAGTTCCTAGAGTAACACTTCTATACTACTGCTTATTCTCTCTCTCTCTCTCTCTCTCTTCTCTCTCTCTCTCTCTTTCTTTCTGTGTGTGTGTGTGTGTGTGTGTGTGTGTGTGTGTGTGTTGTGCTGTGTGTGTGTGTGCGTGCGTGGCGTGCGTACGTGCGTGCTGGCGCGTGCGCGTGCGCGTGGCGCGTGCACGTGCGCGTGTGCGTGTGTGTGCGTACGCGTGTGAGTGTGTGCGCGCGCATCGT
>NW_014577783.1:13981-23553 GCF_000485595.1 Priapulus caudatus | reverse complement strand
AGAGAGAGAGAGAGAGAGAGAGAGAGAGAGAGAGAGAGAGCGAGAAGAGAAGTAGAGGGAGAGAGATAAAGATAAAGAGAGTAAGAGAAGAGAGAGAAAGAGAGAGAGAGAGAGAGAGATAGAGAGAGGAGTCACAAAGCATGCATACTCACAGGGTTTGACAACAGTGTGGCCCTGTGTTCGTTGTAGACACGCAGTCGTTGTTGTTGACGTTGGGAGGCAGTATAAAAACTGTTTGTTGTGCTTTATGGATCATGTAACCACGCAGCCAGCAATAAGCTGCCTATCGTTGCCTTCGACACACGGATGCAGCTGTGTGGAGTATAAAGTATTTCCTCGCCCATACCCCAACCCAGTCTCTCTCTCTCGCGTTCCCACGCGCTCTTCCTTCCCCCTTCTCTCTTTCTCTTTCACTTTTCCTCCTTTCTCTCGTGCGCTCCGTTGCGCTCTCTTCCTCTCGCTCACTTTCTTCCTCTCTCTTCGCATTCCCCTGCTATTTCTCTCACACTCTCTTTCGGACGCTCTCTCTTTTGCTCTCTCGCTCTTCCTTGCGTTCTCACGTATTCTCACCCGCTCTCTCTCCCTGTCAGCATATCTCCCTCTTTCCTGCTCTCTCTCTCACTCTCTCCCCCTTATCTCTCTCCCCCGCTCGCTTTCTCCCCCTCATCTCTCTCATTTTCGATAGCTCTCTCTTATCCCTCTCGGCCTACCCACGCGTGCGGCTTGTTGTATAACTCGGGTCCTTGAAAATCCTTCATTGAGGAGGACACACAACAAACACGAGATGGCCAACGTTACGTAATGACCGTGACAGCTGCGATGCGCTGAAAGAAGCATAGACTGTCTGTGAATCTGGCCCAGCGCTCGTAACAGTAAAATAAGCGGGACAATTTATTATTATTATTATTATTATTATTATTAATTTTGTAATATCCGCGAGAGCAGAGTTTTAATTAAAATTAATCAATCAGTCAGTATGCCAAATGTAGGAAAAGACGAGGAGAAGGAGAAGGAGGAGGTGAAGAAGGAGGAGGAGAGGAGGAGGAGAGGAGGAGGAGGAAGAAGTAGGAGGAGGAGGAGGAGGAGGCGAGGAGGAGGAGGAAGAGGAGGAGGATAAGGAGGAGGAGCAGGGGGAGGAGCAGGGGGAGGATCAGACAGAGGTGAAGGATAAGGGGGAGAATGAGGTGGTGGTGGAGGAGGAGGAGGAGGATGAGGATATCGCACCTCTGTGTCCGTCTGCCATCACTATTGCTTATGAGAATGTGCGGAGCATTAACTCTGCATAAATAAACAGCTCACAGCATCTGCTCGGCTTCTTACCCGCGCGTCTCGTCTCCACCCCCCTCTCTTTCTCTACGATCGCTCTCTCTCTCTCTCTCGCGCGCTCTCTCTTTTTTTTGTTCTCTCTCTCCTCTGTTCTCTTTCTCTCTCTCTCTCTTCTCTTTCCCTCTCTCTCTCTCTCTCTCTCTCTCTTTCTCTTTCTCTCTCTCTCTTCTCTCTCTCTCTCTCTCTCTGTCTCTCTCTCTCTCTATCTCTCTCTCTCTCTCTCTCTCTCTCTCTCTTTCTCTCTCTCTCTCTCTTCCTCCCCCTCTCTCTTTCTCATTCTTTTTCCCCTTCTGCCTGTGGCTTTACGTATTCTAACACGGCGCTCGTTAGTTGTGTGGTAATGCGTCAACGGAAAATAGAGAGGCAATGGCTTTGCTGTCATCACCCGATCGGGTTGTGTTGTAAAAATAATAGGGCAGCAACATTACGTCACTGTTTGCAATATTACGTCATTAATTGCAACATTACCACAGTGATTGCAACATTACATCAGTGATTGCAACATTACCTCAGTGATTGCAACATTACATCAGTGATTGCAACATTACCTCAGTGATTGCAACATTACATCATGATTGCCAACATTACCTCAGTATTGCAACATTACCTCAGTGATTGCAACATTACATCAGTGATTGCAACATTACCTCAGTGATTGCAACATTACCTCTGTGATTGAAACATTACCTCAGTGATTGCAACATTACCTCTGTGATTGAAACATTACGTTCACGGTATAGTCACTCATAGCCGTAATACGTCACTGATAGCAACATTACACCACTAATTGCCACGATACGTCACGGATAGTGCATTTCGTCACTGGTCGCCGCATGAGTCACCAGGTAGCAGCAATAACGTCACTGATAGCTGCATTACGTGAACGCGTTTGCTCTCGGCAGAAAGGCATGACGATGCAGCCACAACGCAGACGAGAACCTGAACAGCTTCTGTAAGTGGCAGAAGACGATCAATCCACCAGACGAGCGCCATCCGAACCACCACGACGTCGCCATCTTGCCACAATACGTGCTAGCAATACAGAAGTACAGCTCAGCCGACGGCAGCGCTCATGGAGTGTTGTTGTTGTTATTGTTATTGTTATTGCTATTGCGTCGTCGTCGTAGTCGTTGTCGTCGTTGTGGTTATCGTCGTTGTCGCTGTTTACAGCGCGTGTTGTCTGTGTAGGTACAACATCTGCGCGCGCTCCGAGACAAGCAACACGCTGGGACTGGCTTACATCTCATTACATCTCAATGTTGTTGTTGTTGTTGTTGTGTTGTTGTTGTGTGTCGTCGTCGTCGTCGTCGTCGTCGTCGTTGTCGTCGTTACAGCGTGTGTTGTCTGTGTAGGTACAACATCTGCGCGCGCCTCCGAGACATGCAACACGCTGGGACTGGCTTACATCTCAATGTTGTTGTTGTTGTTGTTGTCGTCGTCGTCGTCGTCGTCGGTCGTCGTCGCTCGTCGTCCGTCGTCGTCGTTGTCGTTGTTGTTGTTATCGTCGTCGTCGTCGTTTACAGCGTGTGTTGTCTGTGTTGGTACAACATCTGCGCGCGCTCCGAGACATGCAACACGCTGGGACTGGCTCCCATCTCATTACATCTCAATGTTGTTGTTGTTATTATTGTTGTTGTTGTTGTTGTTGTTGCTATCGTCGTCGTTGTCGTTGTTGTTGTTATCGTCGTCGTCGTCGTTTACAGCGTGTGTTGTCTGTGTAGGTACAACATCTGCGCGCGCTCCGAGACAAGCAACACGCTGGGACTGGCTCACATCTCAATGTTGTTGTTGTTGTTGTTGTTGTTGTTGTTGTTCGTTGTTGTTGTTATTGTTATTGTTTATCGTCGTTGTCGTCGTTTACAGCGCGTGTTGTCTGTGTAGGTACAACATCTGCGCGCGCTTCCGAGACATGCAACACGCTGGGACTGGCTCACATCTCGGGCATGTGTTCTGCTCACCGCAGCTGCAGTGTCAACGAAGACACCGCGACTAGCTGTCTCACTCACCATCGCCCACGAGATCGGGCACAAGTAAGTCTACCTAAGATAGCTGTCACATATTAACAAGCAGTATATAAGTCTAACTAGTAATAGCGGTTAATAGTAAAAGGCAGTATATAAGTCGCCTAGTAATACCTATCAATAGTAACAGGCAGTAAATAAATCTATCTGGAAATAGCTATTAGTGATAGGTGATATATAAGTACAGTTACAAATAATTGCCAGCATTAATAGGTTGTGTAAAAGTGCAGCTACAAATAAATCTCAACAGTAACTGGTTGTATATAAGAACAGCTACAAATAGCTGTGAACAGTAACAGGTAGTAAAAAGTAAACCGCTAAAAAATCTCATTGGTTTGGTAGGTGCGTAGCTAATGAAATAACATCGCCAACAAACATCCAGTACTTCTATCAAAAAAACTGAATTCTTATTGAAGTTTTGTTACGTACAACGACACGATTCAGATACGCAACTCTATGCTCGTTACTAAGAACGACTAAGAAACATCCAAAGAGAATGATTATATCGTTGAGATGATCTGGACCGATGATGCTCTCACCCCCCCCCCGTGTGTGTGTGTGTGTGTGTGTGTGTGTGTGTGTGTGTGTGTGTGTGTGTGTGCGTGAGTGTGTGTGCGTGTGCGTGCGTGTGCGCGTGCGTGCGTGCGTGCGTGCGTTGGTGCAGGCATTATGGAGCGTATTCTCACCAACAGGTGGTTTAAGATTTCTTGGTAAAATGTCAAGTATACAATTCGTTACTTAAACAAACTTGATCATCATGACCGCCACCATCGCCATTACTACCATCACCATCGTCACCATCGACTTATCATCTTCATCACCATCGTCATCAACACTATTACTAAACCTCAGCCGTCATAATCATCTTTGTAGTTGTCGTCCTCGCCGTCACCTTTGCGCTAACGGTCTTTTTCCTGTCGTTGAGAAAGCCATGACTGGGGAAGCTGCCTGGATGACGAACCCTCGGACCACGACTTTGAGTTTCCGGTCATACCGCCGGGCGCGATGTACGACATTCGACACCAGTGTCGTCTGCTCTACGGAACCAAGGATAGGGAAACTTCCGACATAGACGTCTGCATGAAGATAGAGGTAAGGATGATCGTGGATGTATGAAGTGAATACCAAGAAATCGTGGATGTATGAAGTAAATACCAAGAAATCTACGCGATGTGAATCATATATCTAACGATATCTACTTCCAGCACTACCAGTTCAATGTATAAACACTGAAAAATAAGTTACGAGCAAGAGAATCCATCGATGTGAATCACGTATCTACTTCTAGATGCTTCGATCGCTATCTGAGGAAGCCAAGTACAGAGTAGAAAGGGTTAGGATGTGTAAGACGAGATTATATCTGGTTTATTTATCTCTTCAGCGTGAGAGTTATAAAGACTCGTACTGCAGTCCCGTATCGCGTTAGCTGTCTTAGCCGTCACCATCACAACCTGTTTGAATATTTCGGCCCGATGATCGCTCCTAGATGCATCTATAACTAGAAACCACGTATAGTTTAGTGAGGAGTAGACAGCGAGATCGCAAGCAGCGTGGTCACGGCGACAGCAACATGCAGCGATGTTGCAACTTATAAGTTCCCATGTGCATGTGAAACGCAACGCTAGCGCGCAGGCGGGAAGTGCTTGTTGATCTTGCATCGGTTTTCTGATTTGCATCTCGAGAATGTAAGATCTTATCGCGCTCTCGAACAAAGCTGTGGTCGCGAGGCTGTGCGGTGTTTCCGCATGGCCACGGTCCACTGCCTTCCCGCATCACCGCGCGACAGCTAGCACAGTGAACACCGCCGATGAAACCTCTGCAAGGATTTCAGCTGATGCGAAGTCCGAATTTCTACTGTAGGAAAATCGCAAGAACGTGGTGCGGTATAACGCTGTCTGCGCGCGCGAGTAACAGCGAAGGCGTTGTAACTAACCCCTTATCGCTGCTCCCGAGTCGTAGTTTAACTAGTCGCCGTGATTTCCGTCAACGCTGTAATCGCTTCTTTCTGTTTTCATTCGCAGCAAGACGTCTGCGAGTCGCTGTGGTGCAGCGTTAACGACAAGTGCATGACTAAGCTGAGCACGGCGGCGGCAGAGGGTACTCAGTGCGGCGACAATATGGTACGTTCACTTGTCACCCGCCATCTTGTTCTGATACTGTTCTCTACTGTTTATCTGTCATTGTTTGCTACCATTGTTCTTTGCCGACGTCCTTCAGTACTGTTCGTCCAACGTTGTTCTTTACCTTGGTTCTCTTCCGTTTCTATGTTACTGTTGCTCACCATTTTTGTACTCCATTGATGTCGGCGCCATTTTTAATGTGAAATTTCTTTTCGCTCATTGTTTTTTCGCTGCGTTGTTAACCATTGCTTTCCACCATCGCTCCCTACTATCGCTGATAGGGGCGGCTAGTGGCTACATAATGTATATCACGATGAAGATACGATCAGAATACTGTTTACATGCCGGTAAAACAGTGGCTAATTAAAAACTAGTGTGGGCGGGCCGTAAAAATATTTAGCGAGCGTGTTTAATAGCTTTCGTCGACGAGAACAGAAAAGTGTTCTCGCTGTTTCTCAGCTGCCTAATTATGGCGCACGCATCACCGGCACAGCTGTTACGAACATCCGCGTGCGTCTGTAGGTTTGCCACCTCATACCGCGCGCACGCACGCACACGCACAAGCGCACGCGCACACACTCACCCCTACACACGCACACACACACGCACGCACACACATGCACGCACACACACCCGCATCCACAGACAGACACAAACACACACGGGCGCGCGCACACACGCACACAAACACGTACACGCACACAGACACACACGCACACGCACGCACGCACGCACACACACGCACATTTCCGATGCTCTCGTTGTTTGCGTTATTTCCATATAATCATATCATCGAGCGGACACAAACCATTTTTACGTGCTCATTAATATACGAAACCCATATCATGAACAATTTTTGTGCTCTTCCAAATCAGAAACCCGTATCATAAACCTTCTTTGTGCCTTTTTTATATCAGAAACCCGCATCATAAACTATCTTTCTGCTCTTTTGAACCAGAAAACTATATCATAAACCTTTTGTGTTATTTAATATCAGAAACCCGTATCATAAACCATTTTGTGTTATTTAATATCAGAAGCCCATATCATAACTATTTTTGTACTCTTTTATATCAAAAACCCATGTCATAAACCTTTTCTGTGCTATATATGATAATATCAGAAACTCGTATCATAAACGATTTATTTGATTTCATATAATCACTCAGGACGTAATCTCGTCTGTGTGGAATGATGTTTCAGTGGTGCTTTGCCGGCAAGTGCGTGGAGATAGGGGAGCGCCCGCAAGCGGTCAACGGCGACTGGGCGGAGTGGAGCGAGTGGTCAGCATGCACGCGTACGTGCGGCGGCGGGTTGTCTGCCGCCAACCGCCACTGTGCCAACCCCCCGTAAGTACTGACCCTAGCTGTGGGGGCGGTCCCAGTCATGTTACCAACCCCCCGTATGTACTGACCCTAGCTGTGGGGGCGGTCCCAGTCATGTTACCAACCCCCCGTATGTACTGACCCTAGCTGTGGGGGCGGTCCCAGTCATGTTACCAGCCCCCCGTATGTACTGACCCTAGCTGTGGGGGCGGTCCCACGCACTGCACCAACCCCCCGTACTGACCCTAGCTGCGCCCCAACCCACAAGTAGCGACGTTTCACGTGCTACACATGCGCATACC
This sequence comes from Priapulus caudatus, assembly GCF_000485595.1. NCBI lineage: Eukaryota > Metazoa > Priapulida > Priapulimorpha > Priapulimorphida > Priapulidae > Priapulus > Priapulus caudatus. The sequence continues at coordinate 16,459 of NW_014577783.1, read as the reverse complement.
TGCCACAGTTATATTTGTCAATTGTTATTGTTGTTTATATATGTCAAGATAGATCTTTACATTCATATCAGATAAATATCATTGCTATCGCGGCAATTGCTGCGTGTTCGAGAGCGAGAGAGAGAATAGTTTTCTAGTTCTGCCAATCACAAAAGCCACTAGTGATGTGATGGCACTTGCCGGGGAAGCTACTCTCGACTCGCTAAGTGAGTTTTTCGTTTATCTTCAAAAGTACCCGCCCGTATTTTTTACGCTGCGTTTAACATTGCCGGCGTGGCAATCATTTGCTTTGAAACTTGATTATGTAAGACACGGCAGGGTGTCCCGGATGTGCAGCAAAGACCCGGATGTACGGCAGACGAACGCGGCGCAAGTCATGCGTAATCAACTTAAAATGATTTACGGTCCGCTTAGCACTGAACGGAGAGGGAAGAATGGGGAAGGGGGTGAAAATTACCATGTTTAAATTCCCAATAGAGCATCACAACTCACCCTGATACGCCCTTGGTGGCGGTGCTGCTGCTGGGGCGTTTGTATTATGTTAGAGAAAGCATTGGTATAGCCGCGTAGATATTATTAACGGCGGCCCTCCTTCGCTTGACTAGGAGGGTCTCCTAAGCTTTATGCTGGTATTACTGTGTAGTGGCAGAGAAGCGCCCATGAAAAAACGCACAGTAAAATCCGCGAAATGTCTTCTGTCCAGGGGAAGCTAGCTAGCAAGGGAGACGAGACTCAAGTACAGGGAATGCGTACGTGAACCAAACGCCACGCGTGTCCGCGTGGGTGCGTGTATGCGCGCGGGTGCGGCGTGCGTGCGCGTGTATGAGCACGGGTGTGTGTGAGCGCGGGAGTGTGTGAGCGCGGGTGTGTGCGCGTGCGTGCGTTAGGATGCGTGTGTCTGTTTTCGGGTGCTTGCGTGCCTTCGTGCTCGAGTGAGCGTAAAGAAAATATTTTCTTTTTACAGGCCGTCATTCGGTGGCAAATACTGCATAGGCGAGCGAAAGAGATACAGGATCTGCAATACTGAAGTATGTATTCCCAGCCTCCGCTCAATCTGCTCTCACGTTGTTAACTTTAAATGTTTCGAGTGAGCGCGACCACTTATACTGCTTAGTGGCCCGGATCACCGGCAAAACTTCGCAGAAAACTGCTGCACAAGCAATATACAGCCAGGGAAGTAAAATAACAAGGCACCTCTTTATACTATTCCATATTATCTTACACCTGATACAGTAGGAGCAACAGCGTCTCAAGCTTGTTAATAGGAGACTCTAGAATATATATATATATATATATATATATATATAATATTAATATTAATATAGATAATTCGTTGGAGAAAATTTGCATGAAAAGATAAGCTACAGCGTGCTTTATAAATCCGTCACTGTGCATAGAGGCCTCTTGTGTTTGTGTAAATTATACACCATTTATCTGAGACAGCTGACGAAGTCAAATAACGAGAGGGAGTTGAACCAAAACATTTTTTATGCTTGCAAAAAAATATAGCGAATTGAACGAAATTTTCGGAAGGTTAGTACATAGCATGTCGATGCGGTTGTACATTCAGATTTTGGTATAATTCTCTTTGGTTTGTAATCAAACCATACACTATGGTGACGATGGCTACCCTATGCCTCACCTATAGCTTCCCCCGCAACCTCTGTTTTTTCAACACGTGTGATTGCCTTTCTCTCTCCCCTTGCTAGTCATGCGACGTGGATGACCCATCCTTCCATCAGGTGCAGTGCAGCGCCTATGACAGCATTCAGCACAAGGGAGTCTACCAGCAGTGGCAGGCCGTGGAGATGTCTGTCAATCCAGAAGGTGAGATAGATACCGCGCGCCAGCGCCATCTAGCGACACCGCTGACACATAGAGACAGTGCTGATACCTAAGTTTGACACTGCCGAATTACTCTGATTTGTCATACAAATAAGACCGACACACCCACACGCACACACGCACGCACACATATATAGAAATATATACATATATAGTATTTATATACAAGAGCTAATAATACCTTTAATAATAGGTATTATTAGCTCCTGATATATATATATATATATATATATATATATATGCCATAGTCACCGACCTGCTTGGTATCGCTTTCTCATCTCGCTCTACCTGCGTTACGCTTCACGTGTATGTTTTACAGACGTCGATGCTAACAGCAAGGCGTGTGCGCTGCGGTGTAAGGGGCGTGGCAACTCTCCCACCGTCACCCTTAACGACACGATGATTGACGGCACGCCATGCCGCCTCGGCAAGCGAGACATTTGCATCGACGGCAAATGCAGAGTGAGTCTTCTGTGTGTGTGTGTGTGTGTGTGTGTGTGTGTGTGTGTGTGTGTGTGTGTGTGTGTGTGTGTGTGTGTGTCGTCGTCTCTCTTCTTACTTCTCGTTCTTCTTCTCTCTCTCTCTCTACTACTCTCGTCTCCTCCTACCTACCACTACTCTACGTCTCGTCGT
>NW_014577783.1:3233-13956 GCF_000485595.1 Priapulus caudatus | reverse complement strand
CACCATCGCTCACATCATCACTATTACTAACCTGATCAGCCGTCATAATCATCTTTCTTAGTTGTCGTCCTTCGCCGTCACCTTTGCGCTAACGGTCTTTTTCCTGTCGTTGAGAAAGCCATGCACTGCGGGAAGCTGCCTGGATGACGAACCCTCGGACACGACTTTGAGTTTTTTCCCGGTTTTCAATACCGCCGGCCGCGGGATGTAACCGACATTTTCGGGAACAACCCAAAAAGTGGTTCGTGTGGGGGGGCTTTAAACAAACGGCCAACCGAAGGATAGCGGAAACTTCCGGACATTAGACGTCTGCATGAAGATAGAGGTAAGGATGCATCGTGGATGTATGCCAAGTGAATACAAGAAAAAAAATCGTGGATGTTATTTTTGGAAGTAAAAAATACCAGAAATCTACGCCGCGAATGTGAATCATATATCTAACGATATCCTACTATCCAGCACATACCCAGTTCAATGTATAAACAAAACTGAAAAATAAGTTTACGAGCAAGGAGAAAGGGGAAAATCCCATCCGGAATGTTGAAATTCACGTATCTATTCTAAGATGGCTTTTCGATGCGCTATTCTGGAGGGAAGCCAAGTACCAGAGTAGGAAGAGGTTAGGGATGGTTAAGAACGAGGATTATAATATAATCTTGGGTATCTTTTTTAATCTTCTTTAAAAGCGTAAAGAGGTTTAGTAAAAGGACTTCGTACTGCAGTCCCCGATTCGCGTTAGCTGTCTTAGCCGTCACCATCCACAACCTGTTTGATAATTTCGGCCCGATGATCCGCTCCTAGATGCTCTATAAACTAGAAACCCACGTATAGTTCCTAGTGAGGCAGAGTTAGACAGCGCGAGATCCGCAAGCAGCGTGGCGTCACGCGGCGACAGCAACATTGCAGCGATGTTGCCAACTTATAAGTTCCCATTGTGCATGTGAACGCCAACGCTAGCGGCCGGCAGGCGGGAAGTGCTTGTTGATCTGCATCCGTTTGGCTGGATTCTGCCATCTCGAGAATGGTAAAGATCTTATTTTCGCTGCTCTCGAACAAAGCGAGGCCTTGTGTTCGCCGGGAAGGCTTGTGTGCGGTGTTTCCCGCATGGCCCCAGGGGGGTCCCCCACTGGGCCTTTTCCCCCCGGCATCCAACCGGGGAACAGCTTAAAGGCCCACAGTGAACACCTGCCGATGAAACCTTCTGCAAAGGATTTTCAGCTTGATTGCGAAGCTCGAAATTTTCTTACTGTTAGGAAAAAAAATCGCAAAGAACGTGGGCGGTGTTTATTAACGGCTTGTCTGCGCGCGCGAGTAAACAGCGAAGGCGTGTGTCAAACTTAAACCCCTTATTCGCTTCCTCCCGCAAGTCGTTAGTTTAACTAGTCGCCGTGATTTCCGTTCACGCTGTAATCGCCTTCTTTCTGTTTTTCACTTCGCAGCAAGACCGTCTGCCGAGTCGCTCGTGGGTGCCCAGCGTTAACGCACAATGTGCATGACTAAGCTGAGAAATAACCACGGCGGCGGGCAGAGGGTACTCAGCTGCGGCGGAACAATATGGTACGCTTCCACTTGTTCACCGCCATCTTGTTCTGATACTGTTCTTCTACTGTTTATCATGTCATTGTTTGCTACCAGTTGCTTCTTTTGCCGACAGTCCTTCAGTACTGTTCGTCCAACGTTGTTCTTTACCTTGGTTCTCTTCCGCTTTCTATGGTTACTGATTGCTCACCATTTTTGTACTCCATTGATGTCGGCGCCATTTATGTGAAATTTTCTTTTCGCCTCATTGTTTTTTTCGCCTGCGTTCGTTAACCATTGCCTTCCACCATCGCTCCTACTATCGCCTGATAGGGCGGCTAGTGCGCTACTCATGTTAATATCACGATGAAGATACATCAGAATACTGTTTACATGCCGGTTTAAAAACAGTGGGCCTAATTAAAAACTAGTGTGGAGCGGCCGCCGTAAAAATATCTTAGCGAGCGTCGTTAATAGCTTTCCGTCGCGGAAACAGCAAGCTGTTTCTCGCTGTTTTCTCAGCTGCCTTAATTACTGGCGCACGCATCACCGGCCACAGCTGTACGAACATCGCGTGCGTCTGGTTAGGTTCTGCCACCTCAATCCGCCGCGCCACGCACGCACACGCCCAACAAGCGCAACGGCCGCACCACAACTCACCCCTACACACGCACACACACACGCACGCACACACATGCACGCACACACACCGCATCCACAGACAGAACACAAACACACCACCGGCGCGCGCGCACCCCGCACACACACGTACACGCACACAGACACACACTGCACACGCACTGCACGCACCGCACACACACGCCACATTTCGCATGCTCTGTTGCTTGCGTTATTTCCATATCAATCCATATCTCGCAGCGGCGACACCAAACCATTTTACGTGCCTCATTTAATATACGAAACCCATGATCAATGAACAATTTTTGTGCTACTTCCAAATCAGAAACCCGCTATCATAACCTTCTTTGTGCCCTTTTTTTATATCAGAAACCCGGCCATTCCTTAAACTATTCTTTCTGCTCTTTGAACCAGAAAACTATATCATAAAACCTTTTGTCGTTATTTAATATCAGCAAACCCGCTATCATAACCATTTTGTGTTCATTTAATTATCAGAAGCCCATATTCATAACTATTTTTGTACTCTCTTTATTTATCAAACCCATAGGCCATAACCTTTTTCTGTTGCCTATAATGCCATAAATATCTGCAAACTCGCGTTCATAAACGATTTTATTTGATTTCATTTATAATCACTCATGCGTAATCTCGCTCTGTGTCGGAATGAATGTTTCACGTGGTGCTTTGCCGCCGAAGTGCGTGGAGATTAGGGCGGGGCTGCCGCAAGGCGGTTCAACGGACGACTGGGCGGAGTGGACGCGCAGTGATGTCAGCATTTGCACGCGTACGTTGCGGCGGCGGTTTGTTCTTGCCGCCAACCGCCACTGTGCAACCCCCAGTAAGTACTGAACCCTAGCTGTGGGGGCGGTCCCAGTTCAATGTTACCGAACCCTCCCGTAGTACTGACCCTAGCTGTGGGGGCGGGTCCCTGTCATGTTACCAGCCCCCGTATGTACTGACCCTAGCTGTGGGAGCGGTCCCTAGCTCATGTTACCAGCCCCCCGTATGTACTTGACCCTAACTGTGGGCCGGTCCCAGTCATGTTACCAGCCCCCGTATGCTACTGACCCTATCCTGTGGTGCGGAACCGTCCCAGTCATTGTTACCAGCCCCCGTATGTTAACTGACCCTAGCTGTGGGGGGCGGTCCTACGCCACTGCACCAAAACCCCCCGTACTGACCCTAGGCCTTGCCGCCCAACCCACAAGCTTAGCGCGTTTCACGTGCTACACATGCGCCATACCTGCCACAGCTTATATTTGTCAATGTTATTGTTGATTTATATATGTCAGATAGCATCTTTACATTCCATTATCAGATAAATATCAATTTGCTATCGCGGCAATCTGCTGCCCTGTCGCTTCGAGGCGCAGAGAGAGAATATGTTTTCTAGTTCTGCCAATCACGAAAAGCCAACTATGTGATTGCATTGGCCACTTTGCCGCGGGAGCTACTCTCGACTCGCTAAGTTGAAGTTTTTCGTTCTCTTCAAAAGTACCCGCCCCGTATTTCTCTACGCTGCGGCGTGTTAACATTGCCCGCGCGTGGCCAATCATTTGCTCTTGAAACTTTTGATTATGTGAAGGACACGGCAGGGGTCCCGGATGTGCCAGCAAAGACCCGGATGTACGGCAGACGAACGCGGCGCAAGTTCATGCTAATTCAACTTAAAATGATTTTACGCGTCGCCTTAGCACTGAACGGAGAGGGAAGCAATTGAGGCGGAATGGCGGGCGTAAAATTACCAGGTTAAATTTCCCGAATAGAGCATTCACAACTCACCCTGATACGCCCTTGGCTGGCGTTGCTGCTGCTGGTGCGTTTGTATTATGTTAGAGAAAGCAATTGCGTTATAGCCGCGTAGCATATTATTAACGGCGGCGCCCTCCTTCGCTTGGACTTAGGAGGGGTCTCCTAAGCTTTTATGCTTGGATTACTGTGTAGTGCCAGCAGAAGCGCCCATGGAAAAACACGCACAGTTAAAATCGCGCAAATGTCTTCTGTCCAGGGGAATCTAGCTAGGCCCAACGGGACGAGACTCAAGTTACAGCGAATGCGTTACTGCTGATAACAAACGCACGCGGTGTCCGCGTGGCGTGCGTGTATGCGCCGCGGCGTGCGGCGTGTCGCGTGCGCGCTGTATCGCAGCACGGCCGTGTGTGTGGAGCGCGCGAGTGTGTGACGCGCGGGTGTGTGCGCTGTGCGTGCCGTTTAGGCATGCGGTTGTTCGTGCTTTTCGTGGTGCTTGCGCGCCTTCGCTGTCTAAGTTGAGCGTAAGAAAATATTTTTCTTTTTACAGTGCCGTTCATTCGGTGGCATATACTGCATAGGCGAGCGAAAGAGACTACAGGATCTTGCAGTTACTGAAGTATGTATTCCAGCCTCCGCTCAATCTGCTCTCACGTTGTTTTAACTTTAAATGTTTTCGACTTCGTGAGCGCGACCACTTATTACTGCTTAGTGGGCCGGATCACCGGCAAAACTTCGCAGAAAACTGCTGCCACAAGCCAATTTATTACAGCATGGAAGTAAAATAACAAGCACCTTTCTTTATACTATTCCATATTTATCTTAACACCTGATACAGTAGGAGCAAGCAGCGTCTCAAGCTTGTTAATAGGAGACTCTAGAATATATATATAATATATATATATTTACATATAGAATATAATATTAATATTAATATTATATAATTCGTTCGAGAAAATTTGCCATGAAAAGATAATGCTAACAGCGCTCCATGCTTTATAAATCCGTCCACTGGTGCATTAGAGGCCTCTGTGTTTGTGTAAATATACACTCCATTATCTGCGACAGCTGACGAAGTCAATAACGAGAGGGAGTCTGAACCAAAACCAGTTTTCTTATGCTTGCACAAAAAACTATAGCCGAATTGACACGAAATTATTCGCGAGGTTAGTACATAGCATTCGATGCGGTTGTACATTCAGATTTTTGCGTCACTAAATTCTTTCTTTGCGTTTGCTAATCAAACCATACACTATTTGGTGACGATGGCCTACCTTATGCCTCACCTATAGCTTCCCCGCAACGCTCTTTTTTTCAACACGTGTGATTGCCTTTCTCTCTGTCCCCTTGCTAGTCATCGCGACGTGGGATGACCCACTCCTTTCCATCAGGTGCATTGCAGCTCTATGACGCATTCAGCACAAGGGAGTCTCAGCAGTGGCGCCCGTGGAGATTCTGTCAAATCCAGAAGCCCGTGCAGATAGCGATACGCCGCCCAGCGCCCATCTTAGCGACACCGCCTGACACATATGACAGTGCTGATACCTAAGTTTGACACTGCCGAATTACTCTGATTTGTCATACAAATGAAGACCGACAAACCCACACGCACACACGCGACGCAACATATTATAGAAATATATACATATTATAGTATTTATATACAAGAGCTAATCATACCTTTATAATAGCGTATTATTACGCTCCTGATCATAATATATATATATTTATATATCATTATATTATATATATATATGCCATAGTCACGACCTGCTTTGGTATCGCTTTCTCATCTCGCTCTACCTGCGTTACGCCTTCACGTGTATGTTTTTACAGACTGTGATTTGCTAACATGCAAGGCGTTGTGCGCTGCGGTGTAAAGGGCCGTTGGCCACTCTCCCACCGTCACCCTTAACGAACACGATGATTGCGGCACGCCATGCCGCTTTCGGGCCAAAGCGAGAGACATTTGCTCGGGCGGCTGCAGAGCTGATGATCTTCTGTGTGTGGTGTGGTGTCGTGTGTGTGTGTGTGGTGTGTGTGATGTGTGTGTGTGTGTGTGTGTGTGTGTGTGTGTGTGTCTGTCGCTCTCTCTTTCACTTGCTTTCTCTCTCTCTCTCTATCTCTCTGCCTCTCTCCCACACTATCTCTGTCTCGGTCTCTCTCTCTCTCTCTCTCTCTCTCTCCTCTCGTCTCTCTCCGCTCTATCTCTCTCTCTCTCTCTCTCTCTCTCTCTCTCTCTCTTGTCTGTCTCTCTCTCTCTCTCTTTCCTCTCTCGCGCGCTCTCTCTCTCTCTCTCTCTCTCTCTCTCCTCTCTGTCGCTCTCTCTTTCACTGCTTCTTCCCCCTTCCCTCGCTCCCTCCCCGTCTCTATCTTCCCTCTCCCCCTCTCTCTCTCTGTCCATGCCAAACGAAGAATGACGTGTATCCCAGCTCTACTTATATCATAAGCAACATTTGATAACAGGACGCGGTTTGAGAAATAACGCTATGACAAGCATTTAAATCTCGTCTTTTTTTGCAAGCAAACACGACCAACAGAGAGCCGTAAGTTCGTAATGCTCTATGTCAACTTTAATTAGATATTTCTTTCTTCCATACTTAAATATGTTTATAATTATAACATAAAGATAGGGTTAACAAACTTTAACCATCGATGTGACAAGTGCAGCGTCCCTGGGATGCGTTACCTAACCAACCGTGTCTGATCACACCAACACACACACACACACACACACACACACACACACACACACACACACACACACACACACACACACACACACACACACACGCGCGCGCGCGTGCACGCACGCACGCACGCACGCACGCTCGCACGCACACACACACCCACGTACGCGCACGCGCACGCGCACGCACACGCACGCACGCACGCACGCACGCACGCACGCACAGACACACACACACAGCGTTATACGCGTCTCTGATCTGCGTGTATTGCAGCCGGTAGCATGCGACTGGAACATACTATCGGATGCACTGGAGGACAGATGTGGCGTCTGCCATGGTGATGGAACGTCGTGTGAGACGGTTCTGACATATTTCAACCTCACCCGCGGCACAGGTAGGTGGGTAGGTGGGTAAGTAGGTATGTGCTGAGGTTAGGCAGGCAGATATAGATGGATAGGTATATAGGTGGGTAGGTATATAGGTAGGTAGGTAGGTAGGTAGGTAGGTAGGTAGGTGGGTAGATGGGTAGGTAGTCGGTAGGTAGTATAGGTGGGTAGTTTGGTCGATCGGTAGGACGCTAGTTGGGTTGGGTATGGGTGGGGTGGGGGTAGGAGGGGTAGGTAGGCATGTGTATAGGGTTAGGAAGGTAGGTATAGGTGGGTAGGTCGGTCGATGGGTAGATAGGTAGGTAGGTAAGTATAAGTATAGGTAGGAAGCGGGCATACGTTTGTTAAGCGGTTAGCGGTTGTTACCGCTTACGTTTGTTAAGCGGTTATACGTTTGTTAGTGTCTGGGTGTCGTGTGTGCGCGTGTGCATGCGTGCGTGCGTGCCTATGAGTGCGTGCATGCGTGCGTGTATGAAAGCGTACATTTATCTCTCTCTGCCTGCGTATAGGATACATCCTCGCTCACGTAGTGCCGGGCAAAGCTCGTAACCTGCGCGTAGAGGAGGTGACCGGTACGCACAACTACCTCGCCGTGAAGGATGCACAGGGTAATTTCCTGCTGAATGGACACTGGTCGATACAGTGGAGCAGCACATACAAGATGGCGGGCGTGGCGGTGCGATACGAGAGGGCGCTGGATGACAGAGAGACGCTGACTGCACCGGGGCCTCTCATGGAGCCACTGTCCATCTATGTATGCTCTTACCTCCTGCAATCTCTCCCACCAGTTCCCTTCTTCTTGCATCTATATGTAAACTGTTAACTCTTCTATCAATTACCTTACACCATCCTCTAGGTAGCTTATTGACGACTCCCGCTTATATCTATGTAAATATTTTTCTGTTTCATCCATCACCAGTTACCTTATCAGTCAACACCTTGCATGGACATGGCACTTTCATACTGTAGTTAGGATTTATTACTGTCTATTACCCTACCAAGCATACAGAGTTACGCATCGGTCGTATTACAAAAGTGCATATGACACATTTACAATGACGAAAACAACTCAACCCTCATCTCAGTGCGCAAAGATTTTTGCGCCCACGCTGGAAAATGATTGCCACTATAATTATGTCGCTGCATTTCACGGTGCTGCAGGTTCTATACCACGAGGTAGAGAATCTGACGCTCAGCTTTGAGTACACGCTGCCGATAGAGAACGCCTCCATCGTCAAGCGCATCCCAGAGTTCTCCTGGAGCTACTCGGGATGGACCGTGTGCAGTGCCACGTGTGGTGGAGGTACGTGCATCTATCAGCGTGTACAGCGCCATCTGTGGCAGTGGCAGGTACATTTATTAAGGAGCCGCAATATGCGCATCCAAACGCTAATTTCTCCAGTACTAGACTAGCAAATACTTCGTGTCATGCATAATCATACTACTTTATGACAAAATAAACTTTAGTTCCTTCCATTTCACTGCGCGTTGTCTTATAAAAGGTATTTGAAAATACCTCCAATGTTGTTGACACGTTCGCGTTGCTCTGCCAAGCAACCGTGCAACGGGTGCAACCCGTAGCAACATGTGACGTCACCTAACCGATTCGGGGCTAAATTGTTTGGCAAACAATTCGGCGTTGGCGCCAGATTGCCAGATTTCGCACCTCTTTCTTGTGGGTTTTAAGCAAACGCGCAGTGAAATGGGAGGAACTAGAGTTTATTTTGTCATACGGTAGTGTGATTATACATGACACGAATTACTTGCTAGTCTAGTACTGGAGAAATTAGCGTTTAGATGCGCATTGTGCGGCTTTAAGGTGTGCAGCACCACCTGTGGCAGAGCTACGTGAAGTTATCAAGGCGTGCAGCGCCATCTGTTGTGAAGGTACTCATAGCTAGTGGGTCGCACGGACACCATGTTTGTGTGCGCGCGCGCGTGTGTATGTGCGCGCGCGCGTCCTGCATGATTTAGCTGTGCGGGTGCTTACCTGAGACACTCGACGACAACCTTGCCGTGATTTACGTGCGCAGGTATACAGATACAGAACCCCCAATGCGTCGAAAAGAAGTCGGGGGTTGTAGAAGATCACTTTTGCAACGCGAAGGTGGCGCCATCGTCACTAGAGAGGAGCTGCAACCTTCATCAGTGTCCCGCCAAGTGAGTACACGCGACGTAAGAGCGTGTCAGGAGTGTGCAATAACGAAAGAGATCCCGAATAAAATATATACATTATATACAACTAATATTTCACTAGTTAGCACCGTGTCCACATCTATCCATCTATTACGTACGCCCATACTCTCCCTTTTCACCTTTCCCTCCCGCGCTCTCTCTCACTTTCTCCCATACTCTGTTTCTCTCTCGCGCGCGCTCTCTTTCTATCATTTGTCTCCCTCCCCCCCTCCCCCCTCTCTCTCTTTCTCTCACTCGCTCACTCTCTCTCTCTCACGCTCTCGCTCTTTCACTTTCTCTCTCACGCGCTCTCTCTCTCTCTCTCACGCGCTCTCTCTCTCTCTCTCTCTCTCTCTCTCCCNGTTGGGATCGTTATGAAAGTTACCACGAGATGGTGCGTACGTTTAAGTGTCTTAAGATTAAAGATGGAAGCTCCCATCGTACGTAGTAGCAACAACTATTTGCAAGACAATAGGTAAGCACTCATCCATTTACTTACGCAAGCCTACAGGCTGAACTAATTAACGCAGGCAAAAATGACACAGTACTATCACCACCACATGCACTGGCAGCAGTTACTGGCAGTTGCATAAGTTACATGTAACACACTGACAGTACAGAATGTCTTAGAAATTATATGGTTTAAGGAGCATAAACCTTCTTCAACCAAATTTAGCTTTTGAAATTTCACTGTGACATTGTAGCCTCATACGTTCAGGCATGTATAGATTCTACTAGCAAACCCCGCAGTCAAATTTTTTCTAACAGTAAACAAATCCATGTTTAACCTTCCTCTTGAGGGTCAAAAGGTTATCGGACACTTACTCTTCGCATGTCAGCGGAAAGTACATTTCATGGTCCTTTCAATAAAGCCATAAAAATGGTAGGTCACCGCTGAAACAAAAGTTTTTCAATCGCTCCGTCAGACCATGTCCTCAGAAAATGTCTAAAACCTGCCCTGTACCCCATTGACCTTTGACCTGTGACCTCCAATTTCAGCACAGTGATGGCTTTTCCTACCATGATGCTATACACCGACTATCACGAGCCTAGACGATCTGCAGCCCGGATATACGCGCGAAGCGCGAACAGCGCCTTTTGATCGAATTCGCTGCCCTCTATGTAGAACTATAAACGCGAGGCCCTCTGGGTAGTACATAAAGCCGAATAATCGGTCAATTGAGGAGTTGTGGCGATTGCAGAAGCCTTTCGACTCTGCACGTAGGGCGAGAATAAATCCAAATGCTCGTAATTTCAAGTTTTTTGGTCGGCGCTTTAGGTTTTCCTCTAGAAAAGCGATTTCCAATTTCTTGCATTTTACGCCCTGAACTTATTCTCGTACATATGGCGTGCCATAGATGGCGCGACGAGGCTGTCTTCGAGGGATTTTCCAGAGAATTTTCCACACAAGGAACGCCGATTCGGCTTAGACTGCGCCGCGATGGACAGTTCGACACGCTGCACTAACTATACCACCATAACTATAACTATACGCACCAGTCTAGCTGGAATCGTGACGTCCGAGTGTAATTCTCGTAGCCATCTTAGGACACCGCAGGCCTC
>NW_014577783.1:1514-1852 GCF_000485595.1 Priapulus caudatus | reverse complement strand
GAGACAGCGAGAGAGAGTCACACACAGGGGGGGGAGTCGACTCACACTACAACACAAACAGACAGCGCGTGCGCGGGAGAGAGAGAGCGGCCGAGAGACACACACAGAGATAGAGACGGGCGACACACATATGGACAAAGCGAGAAAGAGCGACAGAGAGACAAAGCGACACAGCGACAGAGGCAGAGAGAGGGGGGCGAGACAGGACGGACAGAGGGAGATAGAGAGGAAGAGAGAGATACATACAGCCACAGACACAGAGAGAGACAGAGGGAGGGGGACAGAGAGAGAGGGAAGGACAGCGACAGAGAGAGCAAAAGGAAGAGACGGCGACAAAG
>NW_014577782.1:159855-161767 GCF_000485595.1 Priapulus caudatus | reverse complement strand
TCGCTTTGTCTACAGTGGGAGGATTGGCCGCGGAGTTTTGTCGTCGTATGTTAGCTGAGACACCTGCCATAACATGGAAGGATCTTAGTGTTAAGTTGGTTAAGCGGTTCGCTGACCCGTTGCAAGAAGAGCAGGCGTTGAATGCGATTAAAGCTTTTCAACAGAACAGAGGAGAGCATATTCGGCCATATGGTGATCGTTTGCAAGCCTTGGCAATGCAGGCGATGACCGTAGACAAAATTCAGACAGATTACATACAGAAGTTGTTAATCGATGCATTCATCGACGGTTTATTCTCCTTTTCAACAAAGAAATTACTACTGACTCGTAAAGTGCAGACGCTCAGTCAGGCTATCGAGATAGCCGCAGACGACGCTTTGATCGAAGCTGACCTGGCTATGCGCGCGCGCAATAGAATGGGGGATGGCCGTTCTGATATGTCTAACCTAGGCATGTCCGAACCGATGGAAGTTGACGCTACGGCAGCCAAGGCAAACATGGCATTGGCGAATGAAATACGCGATTTTCGCTCGCTCTTCGCACAAACGGTAATGCGCCGCGATTACGGAGCGCGCGACCCGCGGGGGGGTCAACGAAATGCGACACAGGGGGGTCGATCCGGCCGCTCGGGTCGCTGGGATAATACCGCAGTTCGAGGCGGTCGTACCAATTATCTGCCGGCGCCAGCTTCACAACCTGGCACGCCGTCAGGAAGGGTAGGATACGACATGCCGCCGTCACGGCGTCGCGCACCAGGTAGGGTGGCGACAACGAGCGATGTGTGCTATAACTGTGGGAAGCAGGGACATTTCGCGAGGGATTGTAGAGTACGTGGATTCCCAAGAGGGCAGAGAGCGCCCCAAGGGAACCAGGGAAACGTATGCCCCCCACCGCTCGCACGTGCGCGGCAGTAGAGACGGGTGGGGGTTTACGTAAGGATACTAATACTACGCATAACTCGACAGCGCCTATGTGTACGGCACAGGTAGGCCCATTAAGCTTAAATGCATTAATCGATACGGGTAGCGAAGCGACAATAATTGCTTATAAAGCCTGGAGGCGTTTGCCAGATCGCGTACGCGACAAAGCTGGTTTTACTCCTGCTGCGCAGTGTGCTAATCATTTAGTTTCCATCTCAGGACAGCAATTAAACATGCTCGGCGTTACATCCCTTCGTATTACGCTGGGGAGGGTTACGGTAGAGCATGATTGCTATATAGTACAGCAAATGCCGAAGCAGTTAGTTTTGGGAGCGGATTTTCTCGCTCGTGCGCGTGTGATTATCGATATGAGCGCGGCCGTATTGTGTATAGGCTCTAGTGTTGTAGCACTACAAATGCCGAAGGCACATGGTTGGGCGCCAGCCCCGCAACTAGCCAGACTTGCTAATTCAGTAACGATCCCCGGTAACTCTTCATGTAAATGTTTGCTAAAAGTACCTAAAAAGTATCAGGGAGGAACTCTGTTGCTTGTACAGGGATCATCGGCTATCAAAAGCTTTCGTAGGAGTACATACTTATCGATTACTCCCATTCTCGCAATAGTATCGGCTGATCGCACGGTTGAATGCGTAATTAACAATAGCTCGAATGCACGGCATCGGCTGCGCGCAGACACGGTCGTGTGCTCAGTGGAGCCTACCAGAAAACGTAAGGTGCGTGCGGTGTGTGCAAAAACAGATGTAGGTGTGTTACCTGCTCGTCGTTTGACAGATGAGGGTATACCGTTCGATTATTCGACACTAGTTCAACACGTAAAGGACCCTCGGCAGAGAACGATTTTGTTGAAATTTTTAGAAAAACGTGACACCACTTTCGCACATACGGATGCGCAGCTCGGCTGTACCCATTTATGTTATTTTCAAATTCATACTGCCGATCATATATATGGGACATTGCTCCTTTTATATTAC
>NW_014577782.1:155421-159845 GCF_000485595.1 Priapulus caudatus | reverse complement strand
CTGCTATATTCTTTACACATGTGTTTTACACCCTACCCCGCTTGGTTGATACGACAACTCGTTGTTTTGGTGGGTGTGCAGACGGTCCGCTCCGCGTGGGGTGCGCTGTCGTTGCCAAGCTCGTTATGTCGTAGGTCCACACGCTGGAGCGCGCTGCAGCCACACTGAATCCAGTCGCGCGCACGCAGGCGAGTCATGAGCGAGACTCATCGTCGCACGTTCGCTGTTTGTCCGACCGGGCGGAGTCTCGCCGCGGCTGAGGAGGTTGTGCGACACGCCTATGGCGCTCCCCCACGACTCGCATGAGTGGCATATGGCAATCTGGGCCCCTCCAATGTAAAAGTCGAAGCGCAAGTGCCTGAGGGTCCCACCGTAAACGCCACATGAAGGGGAATCTGCATCCTCCCATGCACGGTAGAGTTCCCCCCAAGCACTCGAGTGTTATCAGATGCCGGAGGATATCTGTTCTGAGTGCGCGCTATTAAATATCCAAAATCAGCGCGCACAAAAGAGTCGGCGGAGCGCGCGGTACGAGACGAATCGCTCTAATCCCAAATCGTGTTCTAGAATTTGGTAGGTGGTCTTCTGCGCGAGCCGCCCCTACCCCCACGATGTTGAAAGCCGCCGATCCACTTCCCGGTGGGGCAGAGGTAATGCTCCCACGATGAGTAGACTGGCAGGCCGTCAACACTAGGCGGGTGGGCGAACATTGGAGAGACGCAGCACGATCTGTAACAACAGGCGCACGATGCGTAACCGCCTCCAGCTAGGGCTCGATAAATGGTCATATACTGTGGGAGGTGAAATCACCCCCACGCGAATCTCCTGTTCATTAGCGATCGTCGCACGCACGCACGCACGCACGGTCTCATCATGCACACGCACGCCAGGTGTGACAGGACCAGGGTTTCTCCTCAAGCTTCACGCAGCCAAATGGTAGTAAACGTCAGCACGAGCGCACAGCCCGTCACGCCACTGCACCGTCTACGTGGCAACACGCAGCGCACGGGCGATCGCATGCACTGCATCTTACGTCATATTCAAGTATGCACGCGCGCACGTGTACATCACCACGGGCACGCAGGCACGCACGCACGCACGCACGCACGCACGGCACGCACGCAGCACGCAGGTGTCGCGTGCACGACGCAACAGCACGCACCGACCCAGGGGGCGTGTCTGGCCGGTAGTCGTATATGTGGCATACGGCAATGGGCGAGCGGCGTCACGGTGAGAGCACGCTGGCAACCAGTTCCGCCCTCGCTGTAAAGCTAGCTCCCATTCCTTGCACTCATAAATAACACGTTCAAGTGCCTGCAAAAGGTAAACCTCACGGAGTCACAATTGCATGCACACCGCGACGCAACGCATAATTGCGGCAGCGTGAAAAAAAATAATACAAAATAGTAAAACACATAATGCCTTAATTACGTGCTACGTAGTATATCAAACCACAATATAGCGCATCGACGTGATATAACTTCCAGCCGCGTAATCTTCGTGCGCACATTCTCATATAACGAAATTAATGTGCGCGCTATTACTAGTATAGGTGAAAATAATATACTAGAGGTAATGCGTCGCAATACCAGCTATGCTTCAACACCCTGAATCTACAGATAGGTGAGCATACAACGAGAATGGCCTACTTATGACATCTGTCGCTTAACAGTAAATAAATTAGTACCGCCTCCTGCCCCGCCTAGTGGCTAAACCGGTAACAGAACGCTACGGGTGAAGTGGATCCCTCCACTCCCCGAGGCGGTGTTGCTGTCATAGCGGGCAGCGTCATAGGTGGATACATGTTGTCCGGGCTGGTAACGTTGCGACGGTAGAAATGGCGCCGTTAACAGGCGTTACCTCTATATCGTCTGTCGCTGTGGTGCGACGGCCAGATACTCACAGGTCCGCGCTCAGGCGTGCGCAGGCGGGGGCGACAATTTGTGTAGGCGCCTGTATTGCACGTTATGTTCTCCTCCACCATACGTGGCCCGCTGCCAAGCGAGAACGTGAGGCGTGTCTACAAACGGCCAGTAAATCAACGACCAGCAACCTGTTAGCTTACTGCTGCAGCGCTAACAGCGTGTACAGTGCTGAGAATGCGTGATACTCGATGTAAATGCCTGCGCGGCTTGAAAAATGAACTTTCTACCCGTAAGCCAAGGCTTTTTGCCATGCTGACCGCGGAAACGAGGTTCGTCGTCACACATCGAGATCCTGCTCTGCATTACTCGCGTGTGTGGTACTGTCATGTAGGGACGCATTACCGTCTTACCGTTCTTTCATCTGGCGGTAGCGCGTCAATATTCAGAGTCCCAATATCTGGAATCTTGATTCCCCGAATGGGGCGCCGGACCGGCGTTTCCATACCGGCTCGAATCCCCGTCAGATCTCGTGATGAAAAAACGCCGGGATGAAAAAATAGCGGGATTCGCCCTTAGAGCCCGAATGCAGGGTAAATAACTTGCTGATAGCGATGATTTGTAATTCGCGCACGCAGTGAGGCCTGCACTTGCGTGCGCTCGCGCTGGCATGATATGGTCACCGCGTAGTTACTGGTGTAAGGAGAGGTGGTGGAGATCAAACCAGCGGCCAATTAAGGAGAATAATCTGCGCCCGAGGGGTAGCCCTCCGAGCGTAAATGTAACGCGCTGGTGCAATAACGTCGTATTTCTGTCGTTAGTTCGGAATAGACTATTCGGACACCCCGTAGTACGCCATAAGGGATGACAGGGTGAACTTAATGTCAACATACGACGTTGTCTTCTTGCGTAAACAAAACAGCAAAGTGAATCTTCCGCCGGTAGAACATAGTGCGCCTGGTCCAAGGAGATGCCATGTAATTATTCGTGAACACTTAATACGCAGCGGCGTGGTGTTACGTAGGTAAACTGTGGCCTTATAATTTGGTAAATTAAAGTCATGTCTCCTGTTGCAATGGTACGAAGGAGAGAACATCATAGGCCTGTCTTCTATTCGGTACTACACAACTGTGATAGATATTTATAATATAAAAGGACAATTGTCCCATATATATCGATCGAGGCAGTAAATGAATTTGAAAATAAGCATACAAGGGTCGCGTTGGGGAAGGCTAAAATTTTCACTTCATTAGATTTACGATCCGGTTATTTTCAAGTTCCAGTCGATCCAGTTGATATCCCAAAGACATGTTTCGTTACGCCGTTTGGTAGTTTCGAACAATTACGGTGTCCCTTCGGCGCGAAAAATGCACCGTCGCACTTCCAAAGGTTGCTAGATTATGTGTTAAGAGGATTACGTCATAAATGTGCCCTTGCATATATCGATGACATCTGTATTTACAGCCCGGATTTTGATACGCACATGAGAGACTTGGCGGAGGTGTTTAACAGGCTAGATGAAGCTAACCTATAACTCTGCGTGCTAGTAAGTGTTTCTTTTTAAGGGAATCTATTAGCTACTTGGGGCACGTGATCACCCCAGGCGCAGTTAGCCCTGACCCCGGGAAGATCAAGGCTGTCCAAGAATGGGTAACACCGACTACTGCTACAGCTATACGCCAATTCCTCGGTTTCGCCAGTTACTACAGGAAGTTTGTCAAAAACTACGCGGATATCGCGCGACCACTTTCTCTCTTAACCCATAAAAACACGCCCTTTGTGTGGTCTACTGAGGCACACAATGCATTCACTAAGCTTAAATCCCTATTAACAGAGGCGCCCATTCTCGGCCTTGCAGATAACACCAAACCATTCCGCTTATACTGTGACGCATCCTCCTACGCGATAGGAGCGGTCCTAACGCAACTCAATGATAAGGGGGAAGAACATCCAGTTTATTATCTTAGTAAGCAATTAACTGCAGTGGAGATGCGTTGGGCAACGGTCGAGCGGGAGTGCTACTCCGTGGTCTATAGTTTAACCAAATTACGCCACCTACTACTAGGTAACGCAATCCAGGTGATAAGCGATCATAAACCGTTACGTTACATACTAGACGCTAAATCGTTAACGAATGCTAAACTACAACGATGGGCAATCATCATTTCTCAATATGGATGCGACATTGAATATACAACCGGCGCGACGAATAAACCCGCGGATGCGATGTCGAGGTTGATACCACCCAAACCTCCACAAGCGGTCACGCATGACGGTTGCGCTAAGCCTACTGCAACACAGCAACAGCTGCTGAGTGACAATAAGGTTAGCGACCCGATAACCCCTACCACCCCCGCTACGCCTCGCGCGCGGCTGCGTGTTGGTAAAAGCAAGTCGATTAAGGAGTCCGCAGCGGTTACGATGCCACGGTCGCGTAACCCTAGAGCGAACGCGCATATTGATTTTCCAGGTAGCATATCTGATTTAGTCAAATTACAAAAAGCTGATCCATTTCTTTCCCTTGTTCACGAAGTGCTAAACAAGGCAGAATGTTCACTTAAA
>NW_014577782.1:152494-155170 GCF_000485595.1 Priapulus caudatus | reverse complement strand
AGATCTGCGCTTCAGCGCTTGGGATCAACATCTCCTTTCGGCAACGCTTCTCTAGTATCCCGTCTCATCTGGAATTGGCCCGAGGCGTACGCAATCCCAGATCGAAGTGCATCAACGGTAGCAGACGTATTTGTAAACCGTTATATAACCACCCATGGCTGCCCAAGAGCCATATTGACAGATAACGGCTTGGAGTTCGTGAATAAATTACTCGCAAGGCTAACTACGCTACTCAAGATCAATCACATACGTACGGCCCCCTATCACCCTCAATCGAACGGCCAGCTAGAACGGTTTCATCGAACGCTAGCGACGATGATATCATCAGCAATATCGGTCGACCACACAGATTGGGAAGTGCATATTAATCCAGTGCTTTTCGCGTACAGAACAGCTATTAACGAAAGTTCGCAATTCTCACCCTATTTTCTCCATTACGGCAGGTCGCCTTGTTTACCGTTAGATGTGTTATTACACCCACGCCGTCTTTCGTATTCAGACGATCCGGTTACCCATGCCACCGAGCGCCTTCACAGGGCATTCACATACATTGAGCGTAACACGAGAGCATCACGTCAGAAAAACAAAAGATTGTACGACGAACGCGCGAGAGACCTCGCGTTCGAACCCGGTGATCCCGTGCTCTGGTTTAACCCTGTTTTATCAGGCACTCAAACACGTAAGTTTGCAAGTTTATGGAGACCTTATTACCGGATTATAGAAAAACTAACAACGCGGCGGATGCGGATAAAGCGTGAGGGTGATACTCGCACGTACGACGTGCACGTAGACAATTTAAGGCCGGCGCATCCATTCGAGGAGTGGAATAGCCCGAATACTGCGGTTAAATTGAATGACGCACGACCGATTAGAGACGCGACGCTAGTTGCCCCGAGGGCTGTTAGTCCAGTGGAGCACGACGCGCCTGACTCTCAATGGTCACAAGATGATCTCGTACCGTTGGCGCGCTTATGTACAGAGAGCAATAACACGGCATAGCTTACCGTTATCACGTTTATTTACAGGCCACGATGGCACGGCATAACTACACCGCGCTGCTGTGCGTACTCATGATTTGGCCGACGCTAGCCACGAACATACACCAGCCGACGCAGGGTGTCGTTTTCGTCCCAAGAGGCCAATTATCAATTACGCAATCAACGTGGTGCATCGGGTTCAAACTCGAATTAACCCCTATCCATAAATATCTCGATGAGCTTAACAAACAGCTATCAGAGATCACGGCACTCCCCGCAGCTCCTGCTAAACCAGCGTCACGTAGTTCAGTAGACGCGTATGCCTCTCAAATTCGAGAAGCACTACAAGTACTACTACAAGAACACGTCACGTGGTTTCAGCATCGGTTCGTCTTCATGACGCAACAGCTTAATGACTTACATTCCCTACACTACGCAAGGGATAAACGCGCAATTATTGCTGGGGTCGGTAAACTCTCTAAATTTTTATTTGGCACAGCGACTGAGGAGGACGTGGAAGCTTTGCAGCAGCGTATAGGGGCAATGGGAAATACACAGCAAGCGATTATGACAGCAGTGGACGATTCATTAACAGTTATGAATTATACGCGCATAACGACGGAAATGAATAAACGCAATATATCTGTGTTGATGCTACAGACGCAGAGGCTTACTACAGCTGTCAACGGCATTTTACAGAAAATGACAGGTTGGCAGGCTGCAACTCAGCGGGAATTTATTACCCTGACTAAATTACAGCTGGCCTTGACTAGTTTAAAACTTGCGTTTGATCATGGCAGGGATGCGCTCGATACGATTTCACAGTCGGTCGCTACATTGCTATCGGGACGCTTACCATCTGTGTTGATTCCAGCTCACCAACTTCGAGATATCCTATTATCTATTCAAGGAGCATTACCCCCCACTTTGGCTTTGCCACACGATCCGCACTCGGACCTATTATATTACTACAATATTATCACGGTTGTCGTAGTACCCGATAAGACAGGCTTGCATGTTCTCTCCTTCGTACCATTGCAGTACAGAGACATGACTTTTCAAATTTACCAAATTATAAGGGGCCATCACCAGTTTACCTACGTAACACGCACCGCCGGCTGCGTTATTATGTTTCACAGCAATAATTACATTGGCATCTCGCTTGGACCATGCGCACTATTGTTCTACCCGGCAGGAAGATTCAACTTGGCGTTTTGTTTACGCAAGGAGACCAAAACGTGTATGTGACATTAAGTCACCGCTGTCCATCCCTATGGGCGTAACTAACGGGTGTCGCCGGTTAAGTCTTTATTCGCGCAAAGCCTAACGACAGAAATACGCACGTTATGGCGCGCAATGCCGCGTTACAATTTTACGGCGAGTGACTGCCGGGCACAAGCAAAGATTATCTCCTTATGGCCGCTGGTTGATCTCGCCACCACCTCTCCTTACACGACATACGCGTGACCATATCAATGGCAAGCGCGCGAGCCCGCATCCGGGCCAAGTGCGAAGGTGCGCGAAATTTACAAATCACGCATCAGCAAGTTATTAGCGCTGGCATTCGGGCTGCAAGGGCGACCTCCCGCTACCTTTTCACTCCGGCGTTTTTTCATCACGAGTCTGAGCGGGGATTTCGAACCGGTATTGGAAAGCGCGGGCCGTCGGGGCGGCGTTCGGGGTCAGATTCCCGCCCCAA
>NW_014577782.1:149379-152183 GCF_000485595.1 Priapulus caudatus | reverse complement strand
CAGCCGTGCTGACAGGTGCTGCGTGTATTTACTGGCGTTGTAAACACGCTTCACGTTCTCGCTGGCAGCGGGCCAGTATAGTGAGAGAACGACACGCGCCTACACAGGTTGTCGCCCCGGTGTGCGTGGGCGCGACTGTGGTACCGCGCGTCGCACCCCAGCTGACAGACGAGATAGAGTTAACGCCATTAACTGCGCCATTTCTACCGTCGCAACCGTTACCAGCCCCGACGACAAATATCCCACCTATGACGCTGCCGCTAATGACAGCAACACCAGCTCGGGGCAGTGAGGATCCCACTTCCCCCGTAGCGTTCGTTACCGGTTAGCACTAGGCGGGCAGGGGGTACTAATTAGTTATACGGTTAAGCGACAATTATATAAGTAGCCATCTCGTTGTCATGCTCACCTATCTGTAGATTCAGGGTGTTGGAAGCATAGCGGTATGCGACGCATACCTCTAGTATATTATTTTATACCTAGTACATAGCGCGCATTAAATTTCGCTATAGAGTAAGTGCGCACGGATCAGCGTGGCGATAGTATAACGTCATGCGGTATATTTTCAATAATAACTAGCATCATCATTAAGAACTATAACGTATATTGTATATTGTTTACTACATTGTATTAAATTTTTCCACGCTGCGCAAATGCGTGGCGGATTTCCGGTTTCTTTACAGACTTGAACCTGTATTATGACTGCCAGGAATGGGAGCTGGCTTACGCGGGCGAACTGGTTGCCAGGTTCACCCTCAGCCCCATTATACTGCCGGCAGACACGCCCTGGGTTGCGTTCCTGCTGCAAATGCTCGAGGGGAACCCCTGGTCCGCGCATCTGGGAAGGACGATCGCAAATGAGGAATTCCTGTGGGGGTCGCATCTGACCCTCCCAGAGTATATAACCATCATGCGAGCCCTGCTAGCGGAAGGTTACGGCATCGTGGCCTGCTTGCTAGCTGATCGGCTGGTGTCTGCCAATGTCCCACACCCGCCTAGTGTGACGGCCTGCCAGTCACTCGTACGGGGGAGCATACCTCTGCCCCCACCGGGAGTGACGGCGGCTTCAACTTCGTGGTGGGAAGGGGCGGCCGCAGACTACCACCGACTAATTCTAGCCCCCATTTTGGACAGCCCCATCGTCTACTCCCAGTTCCCCGCCGGCCTCGCGGTGCGCGATTCCGTCTTAATTGGCACACACGCAGAGCGGTACTCCACGCTAATCGACTGGGGGGAACTTTTCCGCGCATGGAGGATGCAATTCCCCTTCATGTGGGTTAGGTGGGACCCTCAGGCACTTGCGCTCGACTTTTACATTGGGGGGCCCCAGATGCCATATCGCATCATGCGAGTCGTGGAGGGAGGCGCCATAAGCGTGTCGCACAACCTCCTCAGCGCGGCGAGACTCCGCCGTCGACAACAGCGAGACGACGGCTATGACTCGCCCGCGCCGATGGATTGAGCACAGCGCTCTAACCACCTCGATGCGCCCAGCCGGCAACGACAGCGCGACGCCAGCGCGACAGGACGTCTAACCCCGGTACCGGCTACGGTCTGCGCGACGCCAGCAACAACGGTGTCGTCAACCAGCGGGTGGCCCGAAGCAGCAGCGGAGTGCACGCCGTTTGCGCCACGGGCCCACCGAGCCACTAGGCCGCGCCGGAATGAACATTACCATACCGGGCGAATTTTACAAACTTTGGTGAGCACGTCAAACGCTCAATTACCATTCGCCCCGGGATGCTACCACGGCGCGGCTGGGAGAGATGACAACGCAGACGCCTGGACGAGCAAATTGCCACCACTTCGCCGGTACGGCTGACGACCTTCAAGAGGACCCCCCCTACGACCAGAAAAGGCAACCCGAGAGGGGCAAGAAACTATAATTGTATAGTTTAAGTGCAGTCACACACATAGGTATATATATATATATAACATATATATATGGATGCGCGTGTGTGTGGCTATTGGTGACGGTGTACATTGTAATCGTTATATAAACGGTGCATTTTATTGTGTATACAACAGGGCAATAGCGGTATAGCGGTATATTCATGAAGCTTAATCAAATATTATAGCTTATAGAGTAGTAGCAGTTAAAATTACGTACCGCGCTCTCGTTTACGCGTTAGATATTGTCAGCTCTGATGGTCGGGGCGACCATTTTTAAAGAAGGGGAGGAGTGTAGCGAGGAGTGTTTATGATGCATAAACACCGGCTACACCCGAGCTCGCCCGTGGCGAGAATGAAGCCGTGTTTATGGTGCATAAACACCGGCTACACCCGAGCTCGCCCGTCGCGGGAATGAATCCCGATTGTGTCACCTAGGTGCGACAAAGGAGGCGAGGCGACGGTGGAGGACCACCTGCTCGCGAGGTCGCGCCGTGAGAAACTCGCGTCGTGAGAAACGTGTCACGAAGGCGCGGGTTTTATGGTGACCAATTACGGACGGGCTTAAAGGCGAAGACTCAAGCCAAGCTCGGGAGAACCTGACTGTCCTTCCGACCGACTCTTGTTCTTCTCCGATAGCTTATATCTGATACCCCGTGCTTGTTATCGACTTTGCATCATGTCCAACAATAAACGCCAGTGTGGTACGTTACGATCATAGTTGATGTCTATATGTTGGTTTGCGTACTCCCATCCGTGTATCTACCTGCATGCAGCACACCTACCAGCGTCTAGCCATAGATCGCCAGTAGTACGACCCCACTAACGAACTACATCGTTACACTCGTCTTCATCAGCTTGATCCTTTCTTGGACAGTAATGGCATAATGCGAGTGGGAGGACGTATTCGCAGA
>NW_014577782.1:139216-149369 GCF_000485595.1 Priapulus caudatus | reverse complement strand
TGGTCCTGACAATGTCAAGTGGTGGACGTAATACGTGTACAATGTTATAGACGGGACAGTATATAATAGTGACTGCCCGGGAAGTGTCATAGCAGCGCGAGACAAATTGTAGAGCGCGGTCGTGTATAAGCTGTGGAATAAAAGCGTTGCTAATAAGCCGTCCTTAACGGTATACACTACGAATACATGCGTTTAGATGTTACACATCTTACTTATAGTGCACTTTGCGAATAATGTAATACCATTATCTCTACCAATTCTCGGCTATATTGCACGAGTGGCAACAACTCGTCTGCATCACAGCTATCAGTGCTTAGCGTGCTAGCCACACTGGCTGCATGCGTGCTGTCATGGAGAGGCGACGAAAGAGGCCCTGTGTCAACCAGTGTGGCGTGACGCATTGGTCGTCGGACTGGGCCGTTTCGACCCGTAAGCACGGTTCTAGGCGCATCCCATGCCGAGAATTGGTATGCGGGTCGAAGATTACTCACATGTAAATTGCGAGTATACGTTTGGCCTTGCGCCTTAATGCGAAGTCGCAGTGGAGAGAGTTTCTCGACCACGGTATAGTAAGGCTGCCAACGTGGGGTTAAAAAAATAGACGGGGTCTCCAATGTCAAAGGATTGAACCCTCGCACGCCTGTCATAAAGGCGTTTATTACGCGCATGTGCCACTTTAGTGATACACTGCATCGCAACGAATACCCGGTGCAAACGTTTAGTAGCGTGAGTTACTGGGTTGTCAGCGTATGGCAATCGTCATACCATCTCTGCGTCTCTACCATTTGCGTGAGAACTGTTCCGACGGCGTAGCCGGAAGCGTCGCAGGGTAGCTAGTGGAGAACTTCTATCAGGCAAAGCCAAAATGGGAGCCTCAGTGAGACACTTACGAACAGACTGTAACGCAGTCTGTGCCTCGTCTGACCACACAAATGGTTTGTCCTTGTGGGTGGGGCCGTGCGTTAGGGTGAGGAGGGTCGTGAGGAAGCGTAATGGGCGTGAGGCCTACTCGGCGTGAGGGTTGTGAAGCCTCAGCGTCGGGCGAAAGCAGTACCACTTAGTGTATGGTTTGTGAGGCCTACTCGGCGTGAGGGTTGTGAGACCTCAACGTCGGGCGAAGGCAGTACCACTTGGTGTATGGGTTGTGAGGCCATACTGCCGAGCGGTGATGAGGTGGTGGGCACGATTGATGAGTGCAAACGAGGGAGGCAAACGAGAAAGTGCGTCCGCTTGGACGTTTGAAACGCGTCGCGCTGGCGTGAAACAGCTGGCAAATAGACCTGATTACGAACGGGTGGACGCCGGTTGCGTCGTGTGGTGGGGGAGGGGTCGCCATAGGCGCGATCGTGGCGGGCCGTCATGGGGTACTTGTGAACGTTGTAGGCGCAGAGATTATCGTGTTATGTCTCAAGATGACTGATTTATTGAGGGCGACGGGACGTGCGGCACGGCCTGTGTAATTAATGTATGCAAACTGCGCACTTCTCTAATGAGATCGGATGGGGTAGGGCGTTGTATCGTAGTAACGTCCATAGGTTCGGTTATGTCATTGGGGTCAGTAAACACGTGACCATGGTTTTGTCGTCGTGCCACTAGAGATGACTCGAGCACGTGCTCGTCGGCCGCAAGGTCGATAGCGTCGATTAGCGTAGCAGGGTTACGATGGAGCAATAGTCTCTGTCTGTATAAACTTGTTGTAGTCCGTCTAAAAAAATGTCGGCTAGGCGGCTCTGTGTTTCAGTCGTCGAAATTCGATCAGCCGGTGCGAGAGTGATCAATCTATCGCCATACGGGCGAATATGTTCGCCGCGATACTGCTGGAAATTTTTAGGCGCATTCTGAGCGTCTATTTCGCGCAGCGGATCGCGGAAACGTTTAGTTAATTGCTCAATAAGCTGCTCCCATGTCATAGCAGGCCGCTCGATAAGGAGGCAGCGAGAATATTTGGCAGCATGACCTCCGAGCGTCGATAGACCAAATACGCGCAACAACGTAGCATTGAGACCCAATTCCAACTGTCTCCAATTCAAACTACTGATCGAGCCAGTCGTCGAACGTAATCGACAGCGACAGTGTCGACATAATCGACAGTGGCGCGTTATCGCCAGTGAAACGCGGAACTGAAGTCCTAGCTTCTGCGACACGCAGTCCGTGTTGAAACGAGGCAGCGGCAGATTCAACAGTTGGGCGCAACGAATTGCTAAATAAATGCGCAATATCCGCTATGTCATACTGTGCTGCCTGAGCCGGTTCCATGAGAGAAATGGGGTTGCACGACGGACGCGGTTAGGGGATAGGGATAGATTACTCGAGCAACAATGACATCAATTATCAAAGCGTTAAGCCGTCTTGGTATGTGCGAATGTGTGCGATGAACTAATGCACGTAGCGCAGAGACCGCAACACTCGCACAGGACGCGCATAAGTCAGAAATCGACGACAGTAAAGAATTACATGCTATAACACGGCAATTATAGTGACTGAGCCATAATGGGACTTAGATCTAAACCGGCAAAGGTTAGCTTTACTTATCCAGCCGACTGTACGGCGCTGTTATTGGATTGTCAGTCACGAGCGGTAGATGAAAAAGTGAAGTTGATGATGGCACAGTGCTATGGTGCAATGATCGTATAGACGTAGCACCATGGGATGTGCCCAATGGAATGTATCAACCAGAAACTTGAACGACACTCACAGCACCAAATATGTATACATTGCCTAATGGAAGTTCTCCACTAGCTACCCTGCGATGCTTCCGGCTACGCCGTCGGAGCAGTTCTCACGCAAATGGTAGAGACGCAGAGATGGTATGACGATTGTTATACGCTGACAACCCAGTAACTCACGCTACTGAACGCTTGAAAGCGTTCAGTAGCGTGAGTTACTGGGTTGTCAGCGTATGACAATCGTCATACTATCTCTGCGTCTCTACCATTTGCGTGAGAACTGCTCCGACATCGTAGCTGGAAGCGTCGCAGGGTAGCTAGTGGAGAACTTCTATCAGGCAATGCCAAAATGGGAGTCTCAATGAGACACTTACGAACAGACTGTAACGCAGTATGTGTCTCGTCTGACCACACAAATGGTTTGTCCTTGTGGGTGGGGCCGTGCGTTAGGGTGAGGAGGGTCTTGAGGAAGCGTAATGGGCGTGAGGCATACTCGGCGTGAGGGTTGTGAAGCCTCAGCGTCGGGCAAAAGCAGTACCACTTAGTGTATGGGTTGTGAGGCCTACTCGGCGTGAGGATTGCGAGACCTCAACGTCGGGCGAAGGCAGTACCACTTGGTGTATGGGTTGTGAGGCCATACTGCCGAGCGGTGATGAGGTGGTGGGCACGATTGATGAGTCATGAGGTGACATGGGCGCAGACGCTTCGGGAGGCAAACGAGAAAGTGCGTCTGCTTGGACGTTTGAAATGCGTCGCGCTGGCGTGAAACAGCTGGCAAATAGACCTGATTACGAACGGGTGAACGCCGGTTACGTCGTGTGATGGGGGAGGGGTCGCCATAGGCGCGATCGTGGCGGGCCGTCATGGGGTACTTGTGAACGTTGTAGGCGCAGAGATTGTCGTGTTATGTCTCAAGATGACTGATTTATTGAGGGCGACGGGACGTGTGGCACGGCCTGTGTAATTAATGTATGCAAACTGCGCACTTCTCTAATGAGATCGGATGGGGTAGGGCGTGGTATCGTAGTAACGTCCATAGGTTCGGTTATGTCATTGGGGTCAGTAAACACGTGACCATGGTTTTGTCGTCGTGCCACTAGAGATGACTCGAGCACGTGCTCGTCGGCCGCAAGGTTGATAGTGTCGGTTAGCGTAGCAGGGGTACGATGGAGCAATAGTCTCTGTCTGTATAAACTTGTTGTAGTACGTCTAAAAAATGTCGGCTAGGCGGCTCTGTGTTTCAGTCGTCGAAATTCGATCAGCCGGTATTGCTCGCAATGCGAGAGTAAACAATCTGTCGCCATACGGGCGAATATGTTCGCCGCGATACTGCTGGAAATTTTTAGGCGCATTCTGAG
This sequence comes from Priapulus caudatus, assembly GCF_000485595.1. Taxonomy (NCBI): domain Eukaryota; kingdom Metazoa; phylum Priapulida; class Priapulimorpha; order Priapulimorphida; family Priapulidae; genus Priapulus; species Priapulus caudatus. The sequence goes on along the minus strand of NW_014577782.1, from coordinate 145,345 downwards.
CGTCTATTTCGCGCAGCGGATCGCGGAAACGTTTAGTTAATTGCTCAGTAAGCTGCTCCCATGTCATAGCAGGCCGCTCGATAAGGAGGCAGCGAGAATATTTGGCAGCATGACCTCCGAACGTCGTTAGACCAAATACGCGCAACAACGTAGCATTGAGACCCAATTCCAACTGTCTCCAATTCAAACTACTGATCGAGCCAGTCGTCGAACGTAATCGACAGCGGCGCGCAAGGCCGTAAGCAGGAAATTTTCTGTAGGGGGGCAAATACGCAGGAAATTTTCTGTAGGGGGGCAAATACGCAGGAAATTTTCTGTAGGGGGGGGCAAAGATACTCCCCACGCCTTCTATTGACCTATTTGTCCCATTGGCGGCGCGTTATCGCCAGTGAAACGCGGAACTGAGGTCCTAGCTTCTGCGACACGCAGTTCGTGTTGAAACGAGGCAGCGGCAGATTCAACGGTTGGGCGCAACGATTTGCTAAATAAATGCGGAATATCCGCTATGGCTGCCTGAGCCGGTTCCATGGGAGAAACGGGATTGCACGACGGACGCGGTTAGGAAATAGGAGTAGATTACTCGAGCAACAATGATATCAATTATCAAAGCGTTAAGCCATCTTGGTATGTGCGAATCTTTGCGATAAACTAATGCACGTAGCGCAGAGACTGCAACACTCGCACAGGACGCGCATAAGTCAGAAATCGACGACAATAATGAATTACATGCTGTAACACGGCAATTATAGTGACTGAGCCTTAATGGGACTTAGATCTAAACTGGCAAAGGTTAACTTTACTTATCTAGCTAACTGTACGGCGCTGTTATTGGATTGTCAGTCACGAGCGGTAGAAGAAAAAGTGAAGTTGATGATGGCACAGTGCTACGGCGCAATGATCGTATAGAGGTAGCACCATGGGATGTGCCCAATGGAATATATCAACCAGAAACTTGAGCGACACTCGCAGCACCAAATATGTATACATTGCCTAATGGAAGTTCACCACTAGCTACCCTGCGACGCTTCTGGCTACGCCGTCGAGCAGTTCTTACGCAAATGGTAGAGACGCAGAGATGGTATGACGATTGTCATACGCTGACAACCCAGTAACTCACGCTACTGAACGCTTGCACCGGGTATTCGTTGCGATGCAGTGTATCACTAAAGTGGCACATGCGCGTAATAAACGCCTTTATGACAGGTGTGCGAGGGTTCAATCCTTTAAAATAGGAGACCCGGTCTATTTTTTTAACACCACGTTGGCAGCCTTACTATACCGTGGTCGAGAAACTCTCTCCACTGCGACTTCGCATTAAGGCATTCCTGGTCACGGCACCAAATATGTAACGTTGTTATTAGCGCTACAAATGTTGTGAAGTTACAATGTTATGTCAAAGCCATAAACAAGAGAAAGCCCGTTGTTATACCATGATTTGACGTTTAAATTTTGATTTGAACTATTACAGATGCTGTCACGGTTGTGCCTGTTTGTGGGGAGGTTCTCCTCGATTTTTCCCGGCTCCCTGTTTATATAGTCAGGCACGTCCGCGAACCACGCATGCGTCATGCACGCGCCGTTTACACTAATCTAGGCGTCGCGCATACCCACACATGCGTCGTCCACCACCGTGACTCTGGGCGGTGGAGACACCTAACGGCGTAGATGTGTTGTGCGCACTACCGCAGCCCTGGGCAGTGGAGACACCTAGCGGCGCTGTGCGCACTATCGTGACTTTGGCGGTGACGTTAATTGGGGGTTCGCCCCACATTTCGCGGATGCTTTTAGAGCCAATTACTGTGTTTAGTGATGCGGTTAACTCCGTTAAGACCTAACCAATTACGCTCTGTACGACTCCATACTGGAGGCCGCACGACACACACGCCTCATTAACCGCATCTAAGCCACGTACCAGTAGGACCCTAAGACAGCCATGATGCGGTTCGCTGCACACTTGTCACTTCACATCACACCGCATCATAGCTCTCTCGCGCGACGTACACGCGGACTAATTAGTTCCTCTGCCGGTCAGTCCCTTAATCCTTCGGCGTGTTCGCGCGACTTTCGACAGAGTCATTGCGCCGGTGGGGGGGGGCGGAGACAGCAGCTCTCGCGATTGTAACGCTGTGCAGCGTTACATAATTTATTTGTGTCGGGATCATTTTTCGCTCTACCGCCGAGTAGGACGTGATGCAGTAGCGCAGGCAAACCCAGAGTTGAAAATGAATGCGTCTTTAGATAATCTTTATACAACTGATGGTTTTATTCATCGTATACGAATAAAATGAACAAAGTTCACTGCCACGTATCTCAAATATAGGCGTTTCGATATAATATTAATTATATATGCTCGCTGTCAGGTTTACGTTGCCTCGTTAGGTGATTACACGTTTACCTTCTCTTAGCTATTCTATGGGTTAATATTGTAGCCGCCTCTCTCTTTCCCAGTCGTGTGCTCTGCGGCTCGGCGCGAGTTCGTGGGTTGGCAGTGTGTCTTCCTGTCGTGTGTAGGCTATAGCTCCCTTAGTATAAGGTATACTTTCTCGGGCGTCGTCCTGCTTGCAGGCGGCTCTCCCTCCGACGGTGTGTGTGCGCTCTCTTTTCCTCACTCACTCGTTCGTCCGTCCGTTCGTTCGTTCGTTCGTTCGTTTGTTCGTTCGTTCGTTCGTTTGTTCGTTCGTTCGTGGCCGTCCGAAGACTGACTGATTTTACTGTTGGCTCTCGGCTGCTTATATAGGACCCTGAGGTGACGTAGGAACCTGGCAGTGCCTCCCTCTCACGTGCCTCAGGTGCCTGGCCGTTGCCATCCCTCTCGCTTAACACGTGTATGGGTAATGCAACTCCCTTGGTCCAGTATATGTCCGAGAGTCACACCCCCGTGTCTGCCACGTGCTCGGCCGGCGCCGCTCTCTTGCCCGGCGCGTGTACGTGATGGCGCAACTCCCTGATCTCACACATCTGGTAGCTATGGGACCCCCTCCCCCGTGCTTGTCTCTGTCGTTGGGGAAAACTTTCTACCTGTCGCTAGAGAAACTTTCTATCTCTGTTACGGTTGAACTGGTCTCTGGTTGTATGACGTCATCCCCCTGAAATCTCCACAACTCTCCCTAACTTCTTTTAGTATCCGCCCTCGGATACGCTATACCTTCCCTCGTCGTGTGATAGTCGTTCTTCTTTTGCTTTTTTCCCGTTGTTACCATTATTTTTCACTGTTTCAGTCGTGCTCTCTTCAGTCCTTTACCGTGTCGTCGTCGTGCACATGTACTACACTATTGACACTGGTGTTCTATGTCTTTCCTGTACTCAGGCCAGTAGAATCTCTGCTGAATACTAGCCCTGCTTTTTTTCGCCTTGATGCCCTGCCATTCGATGACAATATAATTGCTGAAATACTTCTTTCCTCAATTCTGCCGTTATTATCAGCGGACGGATTGGCTGGATTGGTGTCACCGGTGTCTCCCACTGCCGATACAATCATCCGCCGTGCACCTACAGTTGGTGCCATTGCCCCCAGTATGCGTTTTTGTATTCCGCTCCCATGTCTGCTATCTTAGAAAACTCAGGCCCATCTGATGCCGGTTCTATTCGTTCCTTGAAGAAGACTATGACAGGATCCCTGTCCTGCAATCTCTTAACGTTCTTGGGGTGCCATATACCATGGTCCTCCCCCTCATTCTCGGGGTTTTCTGTACGATCCTCTCGCCCCTGATTCCCATCGATCATGACTAAAACGTGGCAATGTTTCTCTTCATCCTTTCATGAAGAATCATCAGTCCTCCCATTACGGCTGGCTGGTTCATCTCTTCTCTTTACCTCGTCTTCCCCGTCTTCTTCTTTCGGAACGACCGTCTCTTCCTCGCCTGCTCGTGTTTCTGTCGCCAATGGTACGGTTTTCTCTGCAATTCCATGTCTGCCATCCGGACAATTCTCCTCAGGGAGTCTCGTTTCCTCCTCCCCTTCCTCTGTTCTTTTCTATCTGTCTGATAGAGTTTCTTCTGCCAGCACTGACAACCCCTCCATCTTGTGCTCATTCATTGAATCCAACTTGTCAAACCCGTCGCCATTAAACAGTGTAGAACTTGATCCACTGTCCACGAGGGATTTCCTTAAACATTCTTTCTCCTTTACAGGCACCATCCAGGTGGGATGCAACTGTATTGATGCTGTCGAGAGTGTTGGTAGCCGGCCCTATTCTGCTGCGATTGACTTCTTACTTTCATTTTCTTTAGGCTGCATCTCCAGTTGTTCATCGTCAGTTTCCATATCTCCAGATCTTTTATTTATTTTATCGAAATTGAAGTGAGTAAGTCGTGCTTTACCTCTCTCCGCCTTGTGATGGACCAGGTCACCGACCCTATGCCTGGTCCTTCCTAGTTTAATGATTGTTGATCTCGCATTCCAGTGGCATTTGGTAGTGTGGATTTCTTTATATCGTTGTCATGCAGTCTCTGCGGACAGGCGCTCTGCATATGTCCGTTCTTCCTGCGGTAATAACACTCAATGTAATAGCGCCATGTCCTCTTGTGACCTTGCCATTCCTCTCATAGGTAGGTGTGGTGTGCCTTGACCTGACCCTTGACCTTTTCTCCAACCACTGCTTTCACGTAGCCTCCCCTGACTCTCGGTTTCACCCCTCATCTTACCCATTGCTTGCTTTAGATTCAGTACCCCATCTCACAGTTTGTTAAGCAGGCTTGATGTTTAATCTGTTGGCTGTACCACAGCTCGTACAGTTATACCATGATTTGACGTTTAATAGTGATTTGAACTATTACAGATGCTGTCACGGTCGTGCCTGTTTGTGGGGAGGTTCTCCTCGATTCTTTCCGGCTCCCTGTTTATATAGTCAGGCACGTCCGCGAACCACGCATGCGTCATGCACGCGCCGTTTACACCAATCTAGGCGTCGCGCATACCCACACATGCTTCGTCCACCACCGTGACTCTGGGCGGTGGAGACACCTAACGGCATAGATGTGTTGTGCGCACTACCGCGGCCCTGGGCGGTAGAGACACCTAGCGGCGCTGGGCGCACTATCGTGACTTTGGCGCGGAAGTTAATTGGGATTTTGCCCCACATTTCGCAGAGCCAATTACTGTGTTTAGTGATGCGGCTAACTCCGTTAAGACCTAACCAATAACGCTCTGTACGGCACCATACTAGCGGCCGTGCATCACACACGCTTCAATAACCGCATCTAAGCCACTGGTAGGACCCTAAAACAGCCATGATGCAGTTCACTGCACACTTGTCACTTCGCATCACACCGCATCATAGTTCTTTCGCGCGACTCCTCTTGTCAGCACGTACACGCGGACTTATTAGTTCCTCCGCCAGTCAGTCCCTTAATTCCTCAGCGTGATCGCGCGACTTTTGACAGAGTCATCGCGCTGGTGGGGGAAGCGGAGACAGCAGCTCTCGCGATTGTAACGCTGTGCAGCGTTACATAATTTATTTGTGTCGGGATCATTTTTCGCTCCTACCGCGAAGGTAGGACGGTGATGCAGTAGCAGGCAAACCCAGAGTAAAATGAACGCAAGTCTTTAGATAGTCTTTATACAACTGATGGTTTTATTCATCGTATTTGAATAACATGAACAACGATCCATGCACGTATCTCAAATATAGCGTATAGATATATATAATATATATTGCTCGTGTCACGTTTACGTTACCTCGTTAGGTGATTACACATTTAACTTCTTTTAGCTATTTTACGGGTTAGTATTGTAGCCGTCTCTGTCTCTCCCAGTCGTGTGCTCCGCTACTCGGCGCGAGTTCGTGGGTTGGCAGTGTCTCCCTATCGTGTGTAAGCTATAGCTCCCTTAGTATAAGGTATACCTTCTCGGGCGTCGTCCTGTTTGCAGTTTGACTGAAACGTTTTGCGCGGTTAATTCTTAACATTCGTAGACCTTCAGACACCCGCACTAAAGAAATCTTTTTGCAGCTAGGTTTTATGACTGTTCGCCAACGTTTTTATTACCATCGATCTCTTTTAACTTACAAAATTTTACGTAAGCAGGCACCTGCCTATATTGACGGGTTTTTTTACTTTTAAACATAAAGTGAGCTCTAGACGGACGCGTAGTGTGTGGGCAGATGAAGCGCGTTTGTATCCGCCCCGTGCA
>NW_014577782.1:135611-139206 GCF_000485595.1 Priapulus caudatus | reverse complement strand
CATCTTATTCTACTCACGTGTGGGACCATGCGACATACACGTGTACAGGTTCTCACCTAAGATCAAGTTAACACGTGCACAGGCTCTCCCTAAGATCGAGTTGACATTTAACAATCATGCCCCACTCACGATCTTGCCCTATCAATAGGGCCCATTGTGCTCTACTTACCCCGTACAATTTTAGTCAAAGTATTTCAACATATTGTGTATTTATTTAATATTTAACCGTTCTGTTGCTGTGAGACGGCCATGTGGAAGATAGGTCCGCGCCAATTTATTGTGGTTGTACCTAACATGTTTTACCGTCGTTAAATAAAGTTTTTACTTACTTACTTACTTTACCGCAGGCAGCTCTCCCTCCGATGGTGTGTGAGCGCTCTCTCTCCCTTACTCGCTCGTTCGTTCGTTTGTTCGTTCGTTTGTTCGTTTGTTCGTTCGTTCGTTCGTTTGTTCGTTCGTTCGTTCGTGGCCGTCCGACGACTGACTGATTTTACTGTTGGCTCTCGGCTGCTTATATAGGACCCTGCGGTGACGTAGGAACCTGGCAGTGCTTCCCTCTCACGTGTCTCAGGTGCCTGGCCGTTGCCACCCCCTCGCTTAGCACGTGTACGGGTAATGCAACTCCCTTAGTCCAGTATATGTCCGAGCGTCCCACCCCCGTGTCTGCCACGTGCTCGGCCGGCGCCGCTCTCTTGCACGGCGCGTGTACGTGATGGCGCAACTCCCTTACCTCCCACATCTGGTAGCTATGGGACCCCCTCCCCCGCGCTTGTCTGTGTCGTTGAGGAAAAATTTCTACCTGTCGCTAAGGGAACTTTCTATTTCTGTTGCGGTTGAACTGGTCTCTGGTTGTATGACGTTATCCCCCCTGAAATCTCCACAACTTCTCCCAACTTCTTTTAGTAACCGCCCTCGGATACACTTTACCTTCCCTCGTCGTGTGATAGTCGTTCTTCTTCTGCTTTTTTCCGTTGTTACCATTATTTGACACTGTTTCAGTCGTGCTCTCTTCAGTCCTTTACCGTGTCGTCGTTGTGCACATGTACTACAGTATTGACACTGGTGTTCTATGTCTTTCCTGTACTCAGGCCAGTAGAATCTCTGCTGAATACTAGCCCTGCTTCTTTTTTCGCCTTGATGCCTTGCCATTCGATAATAATATAATTGCTGAAATACTTCTTTTCTCAATTCTGCCGTTATTATCAGCTGAAGGATTGGCTGGATTGGTGTCACCGGTGTCTCCCACCGCCGATACAATCGTCCTTCGTGTACCTCCAGTTGGTCCCATTGCCCCCAGTATGCTTTTGCTTCCGCTCCCATTCCTGCGATCTCAGAAAACTCAGGCCTATCTGACGCCGGTTCTACTCGTTCCTTGAAGAAGACTATGGCAGGATCCCTGTCCTGCAATCTCTTAACGTTCTCGGGGTGCCATACACCATGGTCCTCCCCCTCAACCTCAGGGTTTTCTGTACGATTCTCTCGCCCCTGATTCCCATCGATCATGACCAAAATGTGACCATGTTTTTTTCATCCTTCCATGAAGAATCATCAGTCCTCCCATTACGGCTGGCTGGTTCATCTCTTCTCTTTACCTGTTCTTCCCCGTCTTCTTCTTCTTTCGGAACGGCCGTCTCTTCCTCGCCTGCTCGTGTTTCTGTCACCAATGGTACGGTCTTCTCTGCAATTCCATGTCTGCCATCTGGGCAATTCTCCTCAGGGAGTCTCGTTTCCTCCTCCCCTTCCTCTCTTCTCTTCTCACTGTCTGGTACAGTCTCTTCTGCCAGCACTGACAACCCCTCCATCTTGTGCTCCTTCATTGACTCCAACTTGTCGAACCCGTCACTATTCAACAGTGTAGAACTTGATCCACTGTCCACGATGGAATTTCTTAAACATTCTTCCTCCTTTACAGGCACCCTCCAGGTGGGATGCAACTGTATGGATGCTGTTGAGAGTGTTGGTATCCGGCCCTGTTCTGCTGTGATGGACTTCTTACTTTTATTTTCTTTAAGCTGCATCTCCAGTTGTTCGCCGTCAGTTTCCATATCTCCAGATCTTTTATTTATTTTATCGAAATTGAAGTGAGTAAGTCGTGCTTTACCTCTCTCCGCCTTGTGATGGACCAGGTCACCGACCCTATGCCTGGTCCTTCTTAGTTTAATGATTGTTGATCTCGCATTCCAGTGGCATTTGGTAGTGTGGATTTTTTTTTATCGTTGTCATGCAGTCTCTGCGGACAGGCGCTCTGCATATGTCGGTTCTTCCTGCGGTAATAACACTCAACGTTTCTCATTGGTGCCATATCCTGCTGTGACCTCGCCATTCCTCTCATAGGTAGGTATGGTGTGCCTTGACCTGATCCTTGACCTTTCCTCCAACCACTGCTTTCACGCCGCCTCTCCTGACTCTCGGTTTCACCCCTCATCTTACCCATTTCTTGCTTTAGATGCCGTACCCCCATCTCGCAGTTGGTTAAGCAGGCTTGATGTTTGATCTGTTGGCTGTACCACAGCTCGTACATGATAACTCCTGTCTGGTGGCGGCTTCCTGCTATGTACAGTTTCTCTCGTTACTGCTTCGAACTGGGCTACGCGGGTGATAGCCTCATCCATTGTTTTCGGTTGTTGAAGGAGTACATAGCGCTGAATCTCCATATCTCCCAGACCTTCCAGGTACTTATCGATCAGGATCTCCTCAAATTGATGACCGATCATTAGCCGTCGTGCGACAGCTGTTTAATCGCGCATACCCGGGCCATATTCTTCAGGAGTTTCCTCCCCTCTCCGGTTCCTGTTGCGTAATTCGCTTCGATGTACGTGCTTCCGCTCTGCGGGATCGAATCTTCGTTGCAGGCAAGAAACAATCTGTGCATAGCTGGTTTGCTGTGATCGAGGCATTTCAATCATTGCTTCCAATGCTTCGGCTTCCAGACACAATCCTAGCTCTATGCCCCATGTCTCCTCTGTCCAGTTGTTGTAGGTAGCTGTCATGACAAATTTAACCAGGAACTGTTTTAAAGCAGTTCCGTCTCCTTTCCGAAATGTTGGCGCCTTCCGTTCCTTTCTAGGTGTGCTGCTATGACGTGGCATTGTCGGGCGGGAGTCGTCCCCCATGCGTGTGCGCTGCTCCTCCACGTCGTTAGGATAGGCAGATTTATCATCATTCTGCCCGGCTGTATCCGACTCTTCTTTCTTCGCCTTGCGTGACATGTCGCTGGAAGCAGGCATTGCTTGTCCGCCTACATGCGGAGTTTCATCGCCGTCCTCCTCTGAGCCTGTCCAAGAATGTCGCGTGAATTTCGGAGTGCGTCTGCTTCGTTGACTGACTGGGCTGCCCCAGTTTACTTCAAGACTCTCCTTAGTCCCTCCTGCATGATGCGGGGTTGTGTAGAGCTGCTCCTCGTTTTCTATCGGGCTCACCTGTCCGGTAGCGTCTAGTGCTTCCCTCCCACCTGTGCCGGTACCGTTAGAGTGTAGATCAGCCGGTGTATCAACTATCAGCGGTGATCCTGCTCCCCCTCGTGCAATGAATTCGTCCGCCGCCTCGATCAGCTGTCCCGCGCGCGATAACGCATTACGCTCGGCCGCTAGCCGCT
>NW_014577782.1:124988-129554 GCF_000485595.1 Priapulus caudatus | reverse complement strand
TCGCCTAGTTACTGCCTATTGGAACCCTGTTAAAATGTACGTATTGGAACAATAACGCATCACAATGTTATGATAAGGACGCGGTGGTATAATCCAGGGAACAACAATAACACGAACAACAACAACCAACAACGCACAACAAGCCAACCAACAACAACAAATAAATCAAACAACAAACAACAACAAAACACACAGACAATAAATCAACAGACAAAGCAACTAACAACACACCACAAGGACCACATACCACACAACGAAACAATAAACAACTAGCAACAACAACACACAACCATATAAACAACAACAACATACAACAACGCCAACAACAACAGTAATGTGATCAAAGTGAAAACAGACAAATTAGTGTTTGTGTCCGGGGTGACGTGCGCGCGTATTAATTATCTATTATAAGTGCGTGAGGCTACATGAATGGGAAGGAAGTGAGTATGACACTGCTTGTTGATACGTCCAGTGTCGCGCTTTTTGCCATCACCGCGGTTTGCTTGGCTGACACTGTTGAATTCATCCTATGTCATGCATGTGGTCAAATATATGTCAGACTTTCGCAGATGTTGTGTGTCTCGCTCGTCCGGGTATGTGCTTGTCCTCTTGTTGTGTGATTCGATTGGATGACACTCTGTCAGTCTCTCAGTTTACCTGAAAAGTCTGTGTAGTGTGGTCTTCAAGAACAGTTCTTTGAATATGACACGGTTCTCACACAGTTTTCCCAAACGTTGCATCTTATCAACCAATGTTTAGTTATCAGATTAGTGTTCTATTGGTCTCTTGACGGGACGCCTGGGGCTGTCGGAGTATTAGGCATCGAATATTTAGTTCGTGTGTAATTGCGGTATTCCAGCCGCTGCTAAGAAATAAAATTTGTTGCTCACGGCGATCTACAGCTGATTTTTGCTGCTGTTGCCATCGTGTTCTTGGATCAATAAGGAAGCGAAAACAAGTGCTGTTACCTATGCCTTACGCTAATATATCCAACAGCCCCAAGCGTCCCGTAGTTTACAACCTGGCTGCTGCCGCTCGCAATGATTCAACATTGGCCGATAAGGCATGCAAACGTTTGGGAAAACGTGTGTGAAACTGTGTCGTAATCTCAAAGAACTTTTTGAATGAAACATTAACGATTTTCAGCGTATAAACTGGGTTCGGTGTCACTCAATGATAGGCAGCAGAATCCGAGACAAAAACCAGCGTAAGTTTTTAATTATTTATATCACATATTGATAGAATAAATTCAATTGAAAACTTACCCCGTAAAGCCGCTGTTAAAACAAGTGTCATACTCCTATCCCCCATTTGCTACTCTGATAATCATCCATCACCATTGGATATTTGGCAACCAATAACAGTTTTTGCTTAACTGTGGATGAACGACTGGCAGGAAAGATACGTGATTTGGGCTTACCGCTCATTGTTGCATTTGAGTTGTGATTGCGGCGGAGAACGGGTAGAAAGCACCAAGCTGGCATCAGGCGGGCTGGCCCACAACTGTTCAGGTTTGTTGATTGTGATTTAAAGTGACATGGATGTGGTAGCAGTGTTTTTGCTTCCCTATCAGCGGCACACCATAACGTCGAGAAAGACCTTAGTGGAGGCCGGAAATAAGGAGGGGAAAGTACTTGGGTTAGTTTGCTCCCCGCGGGTTTTTAGGCGGTCCCACCCGTCTTGTTTAAACATTAACCACCAGGTACATCATACTTTCTGAACACGTGAAATTTCTTAGTGATGCGTGTTTTCTACGCATCCCGTGTGATACCGGTAGCTCGCAGCGCTCCCTCCAGGGTCACGCATTCGGGTCTATACTTTTCTTATTGGTAACCTGATCTGTATAGTGTTTGTTTTGTCGAGTAATGCAAAACCAATAAACAATAAGGTTTTTTACGTAATATACTGACCTTTAGCGTATCTTTTAGTTCAACAAAATGTGTTTTTGTGAACCTTTTGAGCAGCAATAGTAAATCCAGTGAAAAATCAACGCATTTGAAAGGCGGCGTGCCTAATTGTAAGGTAGATTTGGGAATCTGTTTGCTGAGCTTTGTAAATGGCATGACGACGCCGTAGCCACTGGCCGTTTCTCATAACGGTATTAACAAGCTAGGGTGCACGTACGTTTATGCTAGCTCAGCGTTTCAAGCTTACATCAGTTCACGATTCGCCAGCATACATTTCAACTGCCAACATTTATAGCTCAGTGACCTGATTCCCACATGGTAATAATAGCTGGAGTGACATAAATATAGATTATATATAATATATATCTAAATGTATATTTTAATTAAATATGTACTATTATTACTGTATATATATATATATAATATACTATATAGTATACATATCCAAGGGGGCAGTGCCAGACAACATTCGCTAGAAGTGATTGAGCTTACGAATATCTATTAGTCCGGAGTCGTTAGATCATTTCCGCCCTATTAGTATTAATCATCGATCGCCGCGCTGCGATTTCCTGCCACTGCCACTCAGCGGTCGGAGGCTGACCTGTTGATCGAGTTTAGTACATGTGTTTCCACACGCTCTGCATTGTCTCCGAGCCGAGTGGGCCGCCATATTGCCCGCCACTGGGGGAACGTCGAGCGGGAGGATGCAATGGCAGAGGTTCGTTTTACCCCTCACGCTCACGAGAGGCCTCTGCCATCGAAGGATGCCCTCGGTGCTGTTACCGCATGCTCGGCTCTCGCGTCACGCGCAGGACAGATATCTAATGGAGAGATTTCACTCGGATTGTGTCGGTTATACGCATTAACGTTATGGTCACGATGTGCGAGGGTTAGGGTTAGTTGGGTGTGTTTGTGTTCTGTAGGGTTAGGTTAGGTTTGGGTGGGGGGAGGAGGGTAGACATACCTATCTACGGTGGTGAGTGCAGGCTCCTGCGTGGGAAGGATCCGACCCTCTCTCACGTGAAGGTAACAATATCACCGCCCCTCCTCACCCACCCATCCAGCTGGTCACGTGGCGGCAGGGGGAGGGGGAGGGGGAGGAGGGTAGACATACCTATCTACGGTGGTGAGTGCAGGCTCCTGCGTGGGAAGGATCCGACCCTCTCTCACGTGAAGATTGATCGTGTCCATCGGTGCGTCCAAGGTCACGTAGCGACCACTAGATGGCAGCACGCGGCCCGTGTAGAAGTCGTACCAGGTCGCGCGCGGCAAGTACGCCAACACACTCGTCGTATTCTGCAACAATGCGACGCGAGGAAATGATGGGGGGGAGGGGTGAGTTGATCGTAGTTAGTGATGGTCTTAAAAGGTAACGCGTAAGCAAAATGTTTTCCGCAATAGCTAGCGACCAACGATGAGGTACTTTGGTCTTAGTTAGTAACGGTTTTAAACAAAATTCTTGTTATGTAGTCTTGTTAAAGTAACTGTATACGCCATATTTTTCGCGTACATATATTTTTGCGAATTCAGACTTGACGGACAATTTCGCGAGTGGTTAATTTCGCGGTCAGTGAATTATGAATTATTCGGTATTATTCGGTATGAATTATTCGCGTGTTGTTATTTTCGTGTCAGGGGACACGTTCGCAAAATTCGTGAAAAGTAAACCACCGCGAAATATACAGCTTATACAGTAAAAGAAACTAACTGTTAACACCCCGGGGGTCCGTTGTCAGAAAGAAAATTAGTCTGAATGAACTCTTTCTCGTAAACTGGACCTCTGTACAGTGCGTATTAGAAACCAACCATGCATATGTATCTGCCTATAAACATGACGGTCAATGAGAAAAAAGTTAATGTTAAAACTAATGTTAAAACTAATTTTGTTTCTGACAGCGAGTCCCAGAGTTTTCTGATCGCATGCTGCCAGTGTCTCTATTCGGTCCCAACAGTGTCTTTGTGCATGCAACATCTGGAGCCTGTTGTCAGGAACAAAATTAGTCTTAACGTTAGTCTTAACATTGACCTTTTTCTCATAGACTGCTGACAGAAACATGGTAAAGTCACAAGTTGCTCATACACACTGCATAGAGGTCCAGTCTATGAGAAAAAGCTCACTTTAAGAATAATGTTATCAGGCGTGAATAATATAGAATCTATCCCGACGTTATGATTAATAATGGTTCAAGGATAGAGATGATGTCCAGGACAGTGATTGGATAGGATGATCTTTATTACTGGACATGCTCTCTATCCTTGAGCCGATAAAATTACGCCCTTGAATTCTACACAGTCTGAGAAACAGTACTTACCTCCGTGAGAACAGGTGAGATGAGTAGAGCATCTCCCCACAAGAACTGTCTGTCTATGTCATACGTCTGCTTATCCTTGGGGAACCTAACCAGTAAACGTGGATAACAACATTACAACGGCACGACGCATTACTTACATCAAAAATACTCGAGTTTATTTCTTACGAAAGGAGAAGACGTTACGAGCGAAATGTTTGAGGAGATCTTTGTGGATTTTGGGAACTAAGAAAAAGAAGATTACTAGTTAGATATATATGTTATTATTATTGTTCTTGTTGTTGCTGCTGTTGTTTTTGTTGTTATTGTTATTATGATGATTATGATTATGATGATGATGATGATGATGA
>NW_014577782.1:118843-124707 GCF_000485595.1 Priapulus caudatus | reverse complement strand
CCGCGCGTGATAACGGATCACGCTCGGCCGCTGGCTGCTGCGTTCGTACAGGTTCTACACGTACTGGGCTGAAGTTCGTTCGCTCGTTCGTCCGTCCGTCCGTTCGTTCGCTCGTTCGTCCGTCCGTCCGTTCGTTCGCTCGTCCGTCCGTTCGTTCGTTCGTTCGTTCGTTCGTTCGTTCGTTCGTTCGTTCGTTCGTTCGTTTGTTCGTGGCCGTCCGAAGACTGACTGATTTTACTGTTGGCTCTCGGCTGCTTATATAGGACCCTGCGGTGACGTAGGAACCTGGCAGTGCCTCCCACTCCTGTACCTCGGGTGCCGGGCCGTTGCCACCCCCCTCGCTTAACACATGTACAGGTGATGCAACCCCCTTGGTCCAGGATATGTCTAAGCGTCACACCCCCTTGTCTGCCACGTGCTCGGCCGGCGCCGCTCTCTCGCCCGGCGCGTGTGCGTGATGGCGCAACTCCCTGATCTCCCACATCTGGTAGCTATGGGACCCCCTCCTCCAGCTTGTTTGTGTCGTTGGGGAAAACCTTTTATCCCTGTTGCTGTTGAACTGGTCTCTGGTTTGTATGACGTAATCCCCTGAAATCTCCACACTATATGATTAAATAGAGGCATCGTGATGTATTTTTCATATGCTACTGCGACAAGTATTTCCTCTTCATTTTAACTGTATAAATTCAACCAAATTACAAATTAATTTAATTTTGCAGATACTGGGCATGCGCGAGCATAGCTTGGGCATAGCATGGCATAGTATAGCATAGCTTTCCTGTTATGCTATGCGCTGTACTGTGCGAAAAAATTGTGTGGATGCATGCACAGCATGGGTACCTTATGATTATTCAAAGCACTTATAGGCATGTGCTCTGTAAATTAAAAGTACAACATCAACAAATACTATTTAATTCATTAAATAGTGTCTGGAAATCTGCATATATCCTATAGAACATATCGCCACCTATTGGCTGATTTCAATGTTATCATGGGTTAATAATGACAAATTGTCATTATTATTACTAACCCCTTATTAACCCGATGTTATTAATGTCACGTGAGCTAGGGCTCCTTATCTTCATCAAAGAGGGCGCCACTAAAGGGGTTTTCTAAAGATTCCAGTTCTTGAGTTAAGATGCGTCTCTCGTATCGAAGCGTGTACCAAGGGTGTGTATATAAATATATACATGTATTTATAAAATCTGTTGTTACAATATATCTTTAATAGTGTATTTACACAGTCGTGACAAAAGTATTTGCCCTTACAAGAACCGTCCCTACCCACTGATTACTTGCCGCTTACATGCTGGGTCCAATGCTCACACAGTTACACAGATTATGAAAGAAAATGAGAGAAATGACACGGTATATAAAACATGAAAATTCGGTCATGGTTGGAAGAGACAACCTGATTTATTAACAGATTTACAATGATAACCTATCCCATACAGAAAATCTAACACGTCCCATCAAAGTACGTATGAATACTTTCCTCGTGGCTCCCTGTGTGCAAAACATCCATCCATGATAGCCTCCCACTTCTTAACCTGTATGATACAGGCGGTTCCGGTTCCGCTTCACTACACTTCACCGCCTGTACCACTTGCCTCTCCAGCCCGCAACGCGAAACACGAAATCGTTGCGCCCAATCAGAGAGCTGTAACGGGCCAATCAGCCAATCAGCGAGCAGGCTTTTGCCTGACGTCATTTCTCCAGTTAATGTGGACATTCCGATAATGCAACCCAAAACTTTTTCCAGTGTACTAGCCATTGCTTAGCTTTCAATTTTTGATAAGAGCCATTTCACCAAGATAGAGGAAGGTGGCCATCTTGGATTACAAGATGGCCACTAGGTAAAAATCTGTAAATGCCAATATCTTGGCTTCTAGGCCACTTACAAGGGCAAACTTGGTGTCTAAACATACATTTTCTGGGGTGAGGAATGCAATTATATCAAGAGATTTATAATATATTTGAATTTAGAATATCAAGAGGTAAATATTTGACTGACTTCATCAACTAAGTACGACCCTGCGTGTTTGTAACGACTGTTTAGAGGTGAGAACATGAGAACTTTAGCGATGTTTGCATGTTGATCGTCACAGGTAACATTTCAGGGCTGCTAGCGAGCCGACTATTGGAAATACAGGCCCTCTCATCAGTGAATAGCTGTCCATAACCACACGCTCTCTCTCTCTCGTCTCTTGTCTCTCTCCGTCTCGTCTCGTCTCGTCATCTCTCTCTCTTCGCTCTCGCTCTCTCTTTCTCTCTCGCTCTTCTCTTATCTCTCTCCTCTCTCTCTCTCTCTATCTCTCTCTCTCATCTACTCTCACTCTGCTCGTCTCTCTCTATCTGCCGCTGTCTCTCCTCTCTCTCTTCGCTGTCTCTGAGTCTGCTCTCTCCCCTCCCCCTTCCTCTTCCTCTCCTCTCTCGCTCTCTCTTCTCATCTCCCCTCTCTCTTCTCTCTCTCGTTCCTGCCGCGTGCCTACTCTCGGTGGATCTCCTCTCTCCCCCTCCTCCCTCTCTCATCATCCCTCTCTAATCATCCGTCTCTCCTCTCTCTCTATCTTTTGTCTTCCTCTCTCTACTCTTTCTATCCTCCCTCCTCCCGTCTCCTCTCTAATCTTGTCTCTCCCTTATCTCTCTCTCTCTCCTTGCTCTCTCCTTCATTCACTCTCTCTTCTCTCTTTTTCTCTCTTCTTCTCTCGTCCTCACCTCGACCAGTCTCACACTCAGGTATTCCGTGTTCTTGCCCGGCAGAGCCGCTAATCGGAACAGATAGCTCTTCTTCTCACCACCGCCCACTATAAAAGTGCAAATAATTGATTATTTCGTGCGCGATAGACTGGCCAGCACGATTGTCTAGTCTCTACTATTCGATGCCGAGGTCGAGTCGGTCAGCGGCTAAAGCTTGTCCAGGTTGCAGAGTGTAGAGCAGAAGCGTGGCCGCCCCCTCCCCCTTTCCTGGCGCCGCGCCTGTGGCGCGGACAATCCGCGCGTAATGATGAGTTTTTGATTTTTAGAGAACACTGAACGAGCCGTCGAGACTCCGTCAGCCCCGCAGCTCCCGTCAACCTGATGTCAACAAGCAACAGCGGAACCGCTTATGACTTTCTCCGTTTACACACAGCCAGGTAACCGGTTCGCGCCGCCCCGTGATCCCCTCGCTCACGAGAGTCCTCTAGAGCTGGTCCCCACCATTCGTCGCCGGTGGTAGCGTGAGCCGATTGCAATGTCCCATTAAAATTCAGCTCATCTGAACGTAGTTCAGGATGCAGCTTGTAGAGCTCCATGATCATCACGTTGCATGCGTCGCCGTGCGTCCGCTGCGTCAACAGTTGGGCCAACAAATCTTAACCGAACGACGTACGGTCACATATTCGGAGGACAGTCTGGCGGGAGGGGGGGTCGTAAAAAAGCGGAATGGCAGGGATGACGAAATTTTCGGGGTCAAGCGGGGTTCAAGGTCAGAGATTGTAAACGGGAGGGGAATGATTGTCCGCGCGCTTAACTTCAGGTATGAGTGAGGGGAAATACGGTGTAATGTGGATGGGCAGGAAACACGGCATCATGCAGTGGTGCGCGGGAATGGAGGGTCATGGGTCCAAAGGGCATGGGGGAAAGTCAGATTAATCCGCAATTTCTGAGGACAGTGGCCGTCTCATTTGTGAAGAACTCGTCGGTAGAGCGTCGGTGGAAGCCTCGGCGGCTGGCATTCGTTTCGAAACTCTCGTTGATCGGATGAATAAGCGTGATCAACTAAGTAGTTCGCTTTTCCAGTCGAGCCCTCCTTCCGTTCCCGTCTGGATCGAATGCCTCCCCGCTAATCTGCCGTCTGGTCACCCTCCCAACCATGCCCAGGTCACCCCCCTCCCCTCGCTGGTCACCCTCCCGTACCCTCGCTAGCTCGACGGCCTCCCTACCCTCCTGGTCGCTCCCTACCCGTCGCATGGTTTGCTCGTCACCGTCGTGGCTAGGTCTGTTAAGCGCAGTGTTGTTCTGCTCGTCCACGTGTGGTGTCGGGATTTTGGTGCAAGGATGTGTAACGAGCCAACGTCGCACGTCGGATCCGTGACGGGATGGGTAAGCATCGACGTCTAGAGGTGGACACATCCTCCTAGCGTGCCAGGGTGGGCGGGGCGGGCGGGGCGGCGTGCGTAGGCGGCATACAGAGATCATGGATGAGTGGGGTGAGGTGGTTGGTAGCATTATGGTCGGGCAGTGGAGGTGGTTGATACATTTATTGGCTGGGGGCGGTTGGGGTGGGATGGTAGACCGTAAGGCCGTGGGGTCGGTGGGGTGGCTGGTACCCTAAGGTGGGGTCGTGGGGCTGGTGGTACCTTATGGTGGGGGCGGTTGGGGGTGCTGGTAGTTATGGTGGGGTGCGTGGGGTGGCTGGGTACCTTATGTGGGGTCGGTTGGGGGTGGCTGGTACGCATTATCGGTGGGTTGTGGGGTGGCTGGTTACCTTTAATGTGGGGGCGCGGTTGCGGGTGTGGCGGTACCGTATGGTGGGTCCGTGGGTTGCTGTACCTTGGTGGCGGGCGGGTTGGGGGTGGTCTGGTACTTAAGGGTGGGGTCGGTGGGGGATGGCTGGAACCGTTATGGTGGGCGTCCGTTGGTGTGGCTGGTTACCTTATGGTGGGGGCGGTTGGGGGTGCTGGTAACGCGTTAAGGTGGGGGTCGTGGGTGGCTGGTACCTGTTATGGTGGGGGTCGCTGGGGGTGGCTGGTTCCCTGTAATGGTAGGAGGCGTGGGGGTGGTTTGGTAACATTATGGTGGGGTCGCTGGGGGTGGCTGGTACCGTTATGGTGGCGGTCGTGGGGGTGGCTTGTAACCTTATGGTGGGGTCGCTGGGGGTGGCCTGGTACCTTATGGTGGGGGTCATGGGGGTGGCTGGTACGCGTTACAGGTTGGGTCGTGGTGTGGGCGGTACGCCGATTATGGTGGGGTCGTGGGGTGGCTGGTACCCTTAAAAAAGGGGGTTGGGGGGTCGTGGGGTGGCTGGTAAACTTATGGTGGGGGCGGTTGGGGTGGCTGGTACCGTTAAGGGTGGGGGTAAGTGGTGGTTGGGCTGGTACCTTATGGTGGGGGCAGGTGGGGTGGCTGGTACCGTTAGGTGGGGGCGGTTGGGGGGTGCTTGGTCCTAAGGTGGGGTCGTGGGGGGTTGGGTTGGACCTTAGTGGTGGGTCGTGGGGGTGGCTGCGGTACGGGTTATGGTGGGGGGCGCGTTGGGGGGGGTGGGCTGGGTACGTTAATGGGGGTCGTGGGGGGTGGCTGGTACCATGTAGGTGGGCGGGCGCGTTGGGGGGGTGGCTGGTACCGGTTAAGGTGGGGTCGTGGCGGGTGGCTGGTACTTATGGTTGGGTCGTGGTGGCTTGGTACCTTATGTGGGGTCATGGGGGTGGCTGGTAACGCCTTAAGGTGGGGTCGTGTGGGTGGTTGACCTTATGGTGGGGGGCGGTGGGCGGTTGGAATACCTTCACTGGTGGGGGGTCGTGGGGGGTGGTTCCGCGTACTTTATGGTGGGCGGTGGGGCGGTTGGTAACCTTTAGGTGGGGTCGTGGGCGGTGGTTGGTACCTTATGGCTAGGGTTCGTGTGGTGGCTGGTAGCCTTATGGTGGGTCGTGGGGTGGCTGGTGACCGGTTATGGTGGGGGCGGTTGGGGGGTGGCTGGTAACCGTTATGGTGGGAGGCGGTTGGGGGTGGCTGGTAGTCCCCCCCCTTAAGGTGGGGGGGTGGCTGGTCTTATGGTGGGGTGCTGGGGGGGTGGCTGGTACCCTTATGGGAGGGCGGCTGGGGGTGGCTGGTAACCTTAGGGGGGGTGGTTGGGGGTGGCTCGTACCTTATGGTGGGGTCGG
>NW_014577782.1:107984-118818 GCF_000485595.1 Priapulus caudatus | reverse complement strand
TTCTCTCTCTCGCCTCTCTTGTCTCTCTCCGCTCGTCTCTCTCTCTCTCTCTCTCTTCGCTCCGCTCTCGTTTCTCTCTCTCGCTCTTCTCTCTTTCTCTCTCTCTCTCTCTCTCTCTCTTCTCTCTCCCTCTACTCTCACTCTCTCTCTCTCTCTGTCTGCTCGTGTCTCTCTCTCTCTCTCTCTCGGTTCGTGAGGTCGCACATAATCGCAGCTGCATTTTGATTTAACACGATAGCATGGCAGTTGGCACATGGCGCCTCTAACGTTGCTTTTTGGCGCGTTGCAGTCGTGAAGAACAAATTCGGCCTGTGGCGTGGCGGCGTGAGGCGGTCTAAGTGGGGTGGTGGCTAGTGGCGACCTCTACTGGGACGACGGCGAGAGCATTTCTGCGTTTGAGACTGGCGCGTACAACTATTTACTCTTCAATGCCTACAAAAGGTAAGTGTCGATGGCCGCAGCCTGTGGTTGCGGGGCATGGGGGGAGGGTGGCACTGGCGTAGCTCCTTGGATTGTGGAGGGAGAAACAGCGGTAATTCATGCATGTAATCTTAAGATAAGTAAATAATACTAAAATAAGTGAAAATCTTCATATAATTAACTAAGTAAATGTATAAGTATATAATCTCTCTCCGCTCTCGGGTCTCCCCTCTCTCTCCTGGCGTCACGTTCTCCCTCTCCCTCTCGCCTCTCCCTCGTGCTCTTGCGTGCGCGTGTGTGCTCTCTTCTCTCTCTCTCTCTGGCTCTTCCTCCTCTTCTCTCTCTCACTCTCCTCTCGTGCCTCTCTCTTTTCTCTCTCTCTCTGCTTCTCTCTCGCTGCTCGCTCTCCTGCTTCCTCTTACCTCTCCCTCTCTCTTGCCCGCCTCTACCGTCTCTCGGCTCTGGCTCTCTCTTCATCTCTTTCTCTCTTCTCTCTCTCTCTCTCTCTCTACTCGCCTCTACTTCCTCCCTCTCTCTTCCCACCTCTACCCTCTTTCGATCTCTTTTCTCTCTCCTCCACCTCTACCTCTCTCGCTCTCTCTCTCTCCTCCCACCTCTACCTCTCTCTCTCTCCCTGCCTCTACCTCTTCCTCTGGCTCTCCCAACCTCTCTCTCTCCCACCCTCTACCTCTCTCTCTCTTTCTCTCCCACCATCTACCTCTACCTACTCTCTCCCACCTCTACCTCTCCCCTCTCTCTCCCACCTCTACCTCTCTCTCCCACCTCTACCTACCCCTGCTCTCTCCCACCTCCCCTCTCTCTCCCACGCTCGAATCTCTCCTCTCTCTCCCCACTCTACCTCTCTTACCTCTCTCTCTTCTACAGACGTCCCTGACCTGTAAGCCACCGTCGCTGGCCTACAACGTCCATCGTGGATGACACTGGGCGGTTTTGACGGTGCTTACGCGGGATTGCCGCGCCGCGCCACCAGCAAACGCTCACCGTTCGAACGCGCAAGTCCGCCGGACGTTCACCTACGATGACAAACACCAGGTGGGGCTCATGCACGCGCGCGCGAAGAATCTTACGTTCGCCAGAAGATAGATTTCCGGTAGACGACGCCGACGCTTTCGCTTCCGGAGTAATGGTTTCTGTTTCGCGCTATATTCGCTCGAGAGGACGCGCACAGCGGTTACCACTAGTAATACTACTGAGAGTAAATTGTTTTTCATTGTTTCCGGGCTCGATATAAATGCGATGGCAATCGAGTGGTCAGGGCTCATCAAACCGCATGGGGCAGCTTCGACCTGCCGTCACGCTAAAGACGGTCTGAGGCGTGCTGCTACTCACGCATCGTTTTGCGAGAGTCACAATGTTTACGCTACATCGTGCTGATAAGTTCGTCTCTCATCCCCGAGTCTATCTCTCAAAATTCACAGGTGCTGTACGTGAAAGACATGGGCAAGAAACATTGCCTAGCTGGGCTCCCTATAGTGGTCCACTGGAAAGCTTCCTTAAGGCAGAAGCAGGAGGACTTGACCTTATGACCTGTGGATAGAGCCTCGTAGACGCGTGATGTGATGAATTTAGAAACCTGTCGAATGATGTATATGCCATACTTGCTGCATGGATTTCCTTTCTATATCGATTAGTGTTTTATTTTCATGTGACGACGGGCTGCAGGAACAATCACACTTACTTTTAGCAGTTTCACTTATATATGAATTATTAATTATATAGCTTGGTTCGTGGACACGCATTCCTCTGGATAAGTTCTTGACCTGCAAATTGATTATTCGCTAAGTATGGCAAAGTTTATGTATTTTAAATTGACAATCGACATTTAGCATCATTTTATACCATAGTATGGTATAATTGTGAAAGGAATGGAAACCTATTCTAAACGAAGGCTATTACAAAAAGTGTTGTCGTGGGTATAACGTCATTGAACATATTATATACATCTGTATATATAAGTACTATGTGCATATACTATGTATATATATATATTATAATATATATATAATATATATATATATGATATATATATATATATATATCATCATATATAATATGTGTGTTCATGATTACAATTTGGATACATATATTCTCGTATATATCGTGAAAGTTTAGACTGTGGCAAATAGCCAGAGAAGTCGTGTGGAAGAACTTTTGCCGTTCCATGAAACTCTGTTCGGTGCTGTGTGTCATTGTAGCTGTGTAGTTGTGTGGTGTGTGCGCTAATGTATCTGTAGTGTTAGTGGGTGCGTGGGGCTGTGTGCTAGCGCAGCTGTCGCCGGGTCATTTACCTTAACATCTACTGCGTACTGTTGAGATATTGAGTGTGAACCAGGCATCTGCGCTGCTGCTGACCCTGCCATATGTCTCCCTCCATGGCTGCTTCCAGGAATGCTACTAGCATAGAAAGCCAGTAAAGCTACCATTGCAGTCAGGGTGGAGTGAATGTTTTAAGTAAAACTATCTGGCCTTTTAATTTTAAGTGGAATGTATGTTATTTTACAGGTTAAGTAATTTTACCGGAGAACATTTTTAGTTGCCTATACTGGTTAAGTTGTTATTTTTGCCATGTTTTCTCTGCCTGCCAATAATAACATCAGCGAGTTCTATCAGATGATGATTGATTAGACTCCTGATAAAGCATGCATTCACTTGTGAGGACCTAACGAGCTGAGTTCCAGTGCCAGTGTTGGGTTATTTATAGGCAATTATTAACTATTCTCAGTTGGAGTGCCTTTTGGATTTGTATGGAAGGGACGTTGCTTCGTAAGCGGCTTAGTATTATGGGATATCTGGCACTATTGCATTCTCTGAGAGTGTCGTCTATAACAGAGAAGTGGGTAACCTGTAGTGATACAGGCGGTTATGATTTCGCTTCGACTACAGCTATCTACGCCTGTACGCCAGCGTCAACCCTGGGTTTCGCAAAGCCTCGCTTATCGATCAGCGCAACTTGAACATTCTCAAATCTGGACCTAAGCCACCTGACTAGTCATCCCATGTCAAACACGCAGGGTCGTACTTAGTTGATGAAGTCAGGGGCCTGTTGTCAGAAACAAAACTGTTGTCGTCACAGAATTGTCACCCTGGCACTAAACCATCGCCGTGGCGATGCAACAATCACAGCAATCGCATTTTCCCGCGCGCACGTAACGATGAGTCTAACGAGCCACCGGTTAACGAGGCGTCTAACGAGCCGCCGGAGAGGAACTTACGATCCACATGCCGTCGAAGTTGATCGTCTTGTGGAAGCGTGAGACCTGCTTGCTCCAGTACTCGTCCGCGGCCGGGTGAGTCCAGTCGGGAAACGCCGTGATGCCGGGCCACACCTGCGCGAGCGAACGACAACCGCAGCCGCCGGTTAACGAGTCGCCGGTTAACGAGTCTGATTAATCCCCCACAGAGTATTCTGAGATTAATTTTGAATTTACATCCTAAATTTAACGAATCCCCAACGAGTCTGTAATTTTTCTGTACCGCGTTATTTCAACTATCAACCATGAAAGAATGAAAAAGAAATTCGGTGACTGCGAGACAACAGTCGCCACCACGAAAGGCATGATATGGTGATATGTGCAGCTAGCTAGTTCCGTACCTGTCCCAGGATGGGCGCGGAACCGTTAGCAACCTTAATGAAGATATCCATCTCCATGCCCTCGTCGAACGGGGAGTAATTGCCCGTACCTTGCTTAGAGCTGATACCTGGATCCTAGCAAAGCAAACCTGACGGTTAGTGAGCTGCATGCTACAGCGAACACTCGCGATTCATCCACGATAGGACTAGCGGTGGTTTACGCGCCAGGAGCACCGTCAATTTTGTTCAGTATCGTAACAGGATGCTTGGACAGAAGCTCAATCATTAATGTAAACATATATATCGATACGGAAATGCTCAGTGTTACGGATATATCACTGCAAACGCGTATTCTTATACGAATTACGGGAAAACAAGACAAATGTTTTACTGTTTACACCCACTACTATGATCCGTACTTGATGTCCAATAGTATCAAATATCATACTGTTACATCAATAAAAATTATTTATACATTATATATTTCATATATTATGTATACTATATAATATATCACCACTATGGTCTATCAATATTTGGATTAGCATAAAACTAGAGTAGTGTTGGTTACTGTTTAGACATAGCGCCACTATGGCGCTACACAGCGGCGACCGGAAGCAACACACTGGAAACACTTCGAGAGAGTGATGCAGTACTGACTAATGTCTAGTCGGTGTTCAGCGAAAATACCAGCTTTTCGCCGCTCATTATCTCAGCGTATGGGCATCGTAGGGACATGCAGTTTGTTTTATATGAACAAGGTAGGACAGCTGATCAATAATACTGCAAAGAATCGTCAAAATAAAACTGAAAAAGTTTATTAATTCGACTAATACTGCAACATGGTTTCAGCATTTTACCGTTGTACGCTCTCCTTCTTTATACGCTCTTGATACAATGTATATAAAGTACGTGTATAATCAGGAACAACAATAAACAACAACAACAACAAACAGGAATGAACAAAAACAAATAGTGTGTATAATTATCAAGAGTACATAATGGGAGAAGTGTATGACACCGTTTTAACAGCGTTTTGCATAGTTTTTAACTTGAATTCATCCTATCAATATGTGAATAAATATATTCAAACTTTACATTGTTTTCGTCTCGGATTCTCCCTTAATCATATGACACCACCAGTTTACCTGAAAATCGTATGTGTTCTTCAAAAAAGTTCTTTGAATATGACACGGTTTCACACAGTTTTCCCAAACGTTTGCATCTTATCAACCAATGTTTGTTATCAGATTAGTGTTCTATTGTCTCTAACTCTGCTGGGGCATGGTGCATACAGGACTGAAATTTTTTTCAAGGACTTTTCAAGGACTTTTCAAGGACATTTTATCGGAAATTCAAGGACATTTTATCGGAATTCATACACAGAACAAAACATACCTGGATTAATTTAATAACCCCATTCTTAATCACTGCATGTCACCTCTAAAACTTACCTGGATCTCATTAATAAACCCTTCTAATTTTCTAAACACTGTCCCTTCTACAACATACCTTGATTTACTGACTGATTTTACTGACTTACTGTAATTTGTGATCATCATTTTACTGTCTATCATGTCTATAGCTTTTTAAGCTCATTTAACGCAATTTTTATTGAGATTTGCACATTATTGATGGTACAAAATTTCTTTTTATTACAGGCAAGGATCTTTCTAAAAATTCAAGGACATTTTCATGAAATTCAAGAACATTTTCATGAAATTCAAGGACTTTCCAAGCACAAAATCAACATTTACTAAATTCAAGTACTTTTCAAGGACTCCCCTCAAATTCAAGGACTTTTCAAGAACTGTGCGAACCATGTGGGGGCTGTTGGGGATATTAGGCATCGAATTGTATTCAGTTTGTAATGCGTTTCCAGCGTGCTAGAAATAAATGTGTGCTCACGGTGAGCCAGCAGCTGATTTTAGTTGTGTTGCCATCGTGTTCCTGATGATAAGGAAGCAAAACAAGTGCTGTTACTGTGTTTACCTAATATCCCCAACAGCCCCCAGCGTCCCGTAGTTACAACCTGGTGCTGCATATCAACTTTGGCCGATAAGATGCAAACGTTTGGGAAAACTGTGTGAAACCGTGTCGTATTCAAATAACTTTTTTGAAGAACACATACGATTTTCAGGTAAACTGGTGGTGTCATATGATTAAGGGAGAATCCGAGAGGAAACAAGGTAAAGTTTGATTATATTTATTAACATATTGATAGAATAAATTCAAGTTGAAAACTACGTAAAACGCTGTTAAAACAGTGTCATACTCTTCCCCCATTATGTACTCTTGATAATAATGCATCGCGATTGGATATTGGCAACCAATAACAGTTTTGCTATTGGATGACGACTGAACGGAAAGATACGTGATTGGCTTACGCTCATGTGCAATGAGTTGTGATTGCGGGAGAACGGGTAGAAAGCACCAAGCTGCATCCAGCGCTGGCACAACTGTTCAGTTGTGTTACCATTAAACCCACAGATGTCAGCACCTATCAGCGGCACGCCAAACATCGAGAAACTGAGGATGCCTGAAATGAGAGGGAAAGTACTTTGTTAGTTCTTCCCGGTTTTAGGGTCCACCCGTCATTTTAAACATACCACAGTGACCATACTTTCTGTAACACCTCGACATTTCTTATAGGCTGTGTCTACGCGTCCGGTTACCGGACGCCCAGCTCCCTGGCTACGCATCCGGTCATATATTTCTTATGTGAACCCAACTATATTTTTTCGGTAAAAACAATAAACAATAGGTTTTTACCATAATATTACTTACCTTTAGGTATTTTATCAAAAAAATGTGTTTTTGTAACTTTTGAAGCAATAGTAAATCCAGTAAAATCAACGATTTGACATACCAATCAATTATTTGAAATAATGCGTGGCCTAATCGTGAGGTAGATTTGGGAATCTGTGCTGAGCTTTGTAATGGATGACCGGACGCTAATAATAATTATAATATATAATGACTATATCGTTTATCATCATCATCGAGGTCATCAATCTATAATCATAATGCATGATAATAAGACAATAAGCAGACAAAAAACAACAGGCTGCAAGCAAAAGAACAATAAATAAATGAACATATACAGTGCTCAACTAGTATTGCTCTTTTCTTAGTTATCCGCCAATCACAAAGATCTGCCTCAAACGCATTTCGCATGCGTGAACGTCTCTCCTTTTCGTTAAAAAATAAACTGAGTATTTTTGATTAAGTAATACGCGTCGCCGTTATATGTCTGTTATCACACGTTTACTGTTTAGGTTCCCAAGGATAAGCAGAGCTATGAATAGGACAGAGCAGTTCTTGTGGGAGATAGGTCTCTCCTACATGGCTCAACCCTGTTCTGGCACGGAGGTAAGTACTGGGCTTCTCGAAGACTGTAGAATTGAAGGGCTAATGAATTTTGTCGGCTCAAGGATACGATCATGGTCCGAGTAATAAACATCATTCCTATCAATCACTCGTCTGGACATCATCTCTATCCGTCAAAAGCACAAAATTAATCATACACGTCGGATAGGATTCTGAAAATTATTCACATGGCCTGATAACATTAGTTCTAAAATGAGCTTTTCTACGTAAGACTGGACCTCTATGGCAAGTGTGTATGAAGGCAACTTGCTGACCTTACTCCAATGTTTCTGCACGAGTCTATGAGAAAAAGTCAATGTTAAGAGCTAATGTTCAAGAGCTAATTTTGTTCGCTGACCGACGAGGCTCGCATGACACTGTTGGCGGACCGAGATAGAGACAACTGGGCTAGCATGGCGTATCAGAAAACTCTGGACTGCGCTGTCAGAAACAAGAATTAGTTATTAACATTAATGCTAGCATTCATACTTATATTTAACTCAATGACCGTCATGTTCATAAGGACAGATATTACAAAGTGCAGTGGTTGTTTCTAAGTACGCCACTGCGGTAAGTAGCGTATGAGAACGCAAGCCATGCGCTATGTATAATCTGCCTAATGACCATGTACGATCATTGAGAAAGAAAGTAGTTAAGATTAATGTTAAAACTAATGTTGTTTCTGACAGCGAAGTGCCCAGACGTTTCTGATCGGCATGCTGCCAGTGTCCTCTATCTCGGTCGCCAAGCAGTGTCGTTGGATGGCTGTTGTCAGGGACAACAATTAGTCTAAACGCATTAGTCTTAACATTGGACTTTTTTTCTAAATAGTACATGCGAAGAAACCATGGTAATAGTCACAGAGCTGCATAACACACTGCATAGAGGTCCAGTCTACAAGACAAAGCATCATTTTAAGAAATAATACTATACGAGGCATGAAAATAAGATGTTCTCTCCTGACTCGTTATCATTGAATTTTTGAGTTTATGGACATTATAATGGTCTCCAGTACGCAGAAGAAGTTCGTATCAGACATATTATCTTCGTTCTGACAACGGATCCCCGGGTGTTAACGAGTTGTTTGTTACTGTATAAGCTGTATATTTTGCGTCTGTTTTACTTTCCTACCGAATTTCGCGAACGTTCCCGCTGACGCGAAATAACAACATGCCAATAATTCTATTGATCGAATAATAACCGAATAATTCATAATTCACTGATCCGCGAAATTAACTGCACTCGCCGAATTGTCGCGTCAAAGTCTAATTCGCAGAAATATATGTACGGCGAAAAATATGGCTTATAAGACTTTAACAGACTACCTAACAGAGAATTTGTATAACGGCGTTACTATACACGAGAAAAAGTACCTCATGCTTGGTACGCGTAGCAATTGGCGCAGTTATGCTTACGCGTTACCTCTCTAAGAACATCACTAACTAGCGATCGACTCACTTCCCCGCCCACATCACTTTCCTCAGCGTGAACGCATTGTTGCGAATGAGCGACGAGTGTTGGCGTACTTGGCCGCGCGCTGGATCTGGTACGGGACTTCTACAGAGGACGCGTGCTGGCATCTTAGTGGTCGGCTACTGACCTTGACGCGCGATGACACGAATCAACCTTCACGTGAGAGAGGGTCGGATCCTTCCGCCACCGCAGGGAGCCTGCAATCACCACCGTAGATAGGTATGTCTACCGTCCTGCCCCCCTCCAGCGCTCCCCGCTCCCACTCCCCTCCTCCCCGCCAGCCATCCGGACCAGCCTGGATGGGTTGGGTGAGGAGGGGCGGTTGATATTGTGACGCTCACAAGTGAGATGAGGTCGGATCCTTCCCACGCAGGACCTGCACTCACCACGGTAGATAGGTATGTCTAGCGCGCATCCTCCCCCCTCCCCCCTCCCGGACCATCGCGCCCTCCGCCCGTCCCCCCTGCACCCGGCACGTGACCAGGCTGGATGGGTGGGGAGGGAGGGGCGATGATATTGGTGTACCGTTCACGTGAGAGAAAGGATCGGCATCTTCCACCGCATGGAGCCTGGCACTCACCACCGTAGATAGGTATGTCACCGCTCCTCGCCGACCACTCAACCGATGCCTGCCGCCTGCGGCCCGCTCCGCCTCCCCCTGCCACAACGTGACCGACCACGCTGGAGTGGGTGGGGTGAGAGGCGGCGTGTGAATATGTGTTCCTCACGGTGAGTAGAGGGTCCGGATCCTTCCCACGCAGGAGCCCTGCACTACGCACCGTACGATAGGTAGGTCGCTACGCCCTCTCCGCGCCTCCCTCTCCTCCCTCCCGCTGCCCCTCCGCTCTCGTCTCCTCCCTTCCTCTCGCTCTCCCTCCTGCCTCCCTCGCAGGATGGCTGCTGGCTGGATCGGCTAATGCGAGGACTTTAGATTTATGGATGTTCGTTGTTGTTGTTGGTGTGACTGAGATGACAGTGAAAACAATAAAGGCATCTCTCTCTTGCCGCTGGTTTCTCTCTGGGATGAGTCTCTCCGCTGACATCTTTCTCTCTCATCGCAGTCTCTCTGCCTCTCTTCGTCTCATCGCTCTCGCTCCTCATTTCTCGTCTCATGCTCGTCACTTGTCTCTTTCTTCTCGTCGCTCTTCTCGTCTCTCTCGTGTCTGCGGAGCTACCGCCGTCGAAAGGACATGATGGGGGAGGGACCTGCTCTCATCGAAGCGGCCGGGAGCAAGGCAGAGGGAGAGGAGCGGAAGTCCTCTCACGTCAGATCGTCTCCTGTCTGCTGACTGTCTCTCTCTCTGTACTTCTGTTCTTTCTGAGGTCCACATATCAGCGGCATTTGAATAAACGAAGGAGCAGAGTTACAGGTTACAGCGGCCTCATAATTCCTATTGGCTTGCAAGTCGTAAGAACAAATATCGGCGCTGTTGGGTGGCGCTAGCGTCTAATGGGTGGCGTAGTGCGAGACCTGCTACTGGGACGAGGGCGGCGAGAGCATTTCTGCGTTTTGAGAGACATGCGCGGTACAACTATTGTACTCTGCAATGCTACAACATGTACAGTGGTCGATGGTCGGCAGGCCGCTGTGGTTGCGGGATGGGGGAGGGGGCAGGCTGGTCGTCAGCTCGCTTATGATTGTGGACGAGAACAAAGCAGCGTAATTCATTGGCATGGTAAATTGTTAAATAGAGTAAGAATAATGACATAGAAAGTAACTGAAAAGCGAATCTTCAATATAATTAACTTAAGTAACGTGTAGTAAGTATGAGTAGCCTCTCTGTCTCTCCTCAGCTCAGTTCTACTGTCTCTCGGTCACTGGCGACTGCTCCGACTCAATGAACGCTCTGTCGACACTCTTTCCGATCTCTCGCTTTTCTCTCTCTCTCATCTGCGTCTCTCCAAGTCTCAAGAGGTGCTCTGCTCTCTCTTCGTCTGCTGCTCTCTTCTGCACTCTCCGCACTAGGACGCTCCTCTCGT
>NW_014577782.1:96314-107959 GCF_000485595.1 Priapulus caudatus | reverse complement strand
TACCCTCCCAGCCGATATCATGGGTGAGGCAATACGTTCGTTCATGTTAATTCTACTTCAATAGTTATTTAGTCGAAAAAAGCAACAAACTTAACGGTACTCAAACCAGTAATATTTACACACTTCAAAATGACCAACAACTGGCCCATAAGTCACTATTACGCATGTCATCGATTGATGTTAGCTCGGCTGTACGGTAACGGCTCATATTTGTGCACCGTACTCATGATTATTAAACTGTTATGGTGGCCCGCTACAGAGCCAGCGCATTAGTTGTCGTCAGTCGGTCAGTCAATAGTCGCGATATGTATAGCCGTGGGCGGTACGTAGTCCGAGATTCTCTGAACCAATGCCCACACCGGCGATTTTGTGCGTTGGTGTGAGGGTTAGTGGCCCATTCTTCGGCCCCCAACCCCCATTCGTTGCCCCCATTATGTGGCCCATTCATCCCCCGCTCTAACCCACACCAAAACCACCAAAATTCGTCGGTGTGGGCATTGGGCAGAGCGATCTCGGACGAGGGGTTCACCGGTGGCCCTGTGTGTAGGGATTCACTTTTGTATGTACGCGTGACCTAAATTCATGTGTAGAATGGAGAGAGATGTAGACACCACGTCTGTTTGAGCAAAATCAGGAGCTTCGCCTTAGAACTGTCCTTAAATTTCTATTATTGTTTATATTTGATATTATTTCACCTTGTGTGTCTACCAGATTGTGTATAGAGCTAGCGTTCACATATGATCTAAGGCCTAGCGTGTGTTTATAAGAGCTGTGTTCACCTATGGTGCAGCCCAGGCATGTATAGAGCTGTGTTCACCCTAATCGCGCAGCCACAGGATGTATTATAGAGCCATTTTCATTTCACATATGGTGCAGCCCAGGTGTGTATAAATCTGTATTCACCTATGATTAGATCAGTATGTATATAGGAGCTATGTGCTTCACCTACTGATGGTATACCGCGTACTGTATAAATAGAGCGCTATGTGTTTACCTATGATGTATACCAGGTATGTATTTATTAGAGCTAGGTGTTCACCTGATGATGTATACCAGGCTTATGTATATAGAGCTATGTGTTCACCTATTTGATGTATACCATGGGCTATATATATAGAGCTACGCGGTGTTCACCTATGATGTATACCAGGTGTGCTATATAGAGCTACGTGTTCACCTATGATGCTATACCAGCGTGTGTATATAGCACTACGTTGTTCACCTATGATGTATACCAGGTATGTGATGATAGAATTATATTCACCTATTTGTGATATACCAGGTTAGTATGTAAAGCCTATGCTCACCTATGATGCAGGGTGTGTATAAATCTGATTCAACCTGGGATCTGTTGCCTGCCTTGCTTCTAGGTTGGGCGTGTGCTTTGCCAAGATGCCTGCCGTTGTCGAATTACTGCTAGCATGTGCAGTTAGGAGCAGGCCGCATTGCATTTTACCTCAGTTTACCTGTTCGCCGCGCGGCATTTCAGCCACGCACGCACGCACGCACGCACATACATACGCACGTGCATACCTGCACGCACGCACGCACGCACATACGCACGTGCAACCTGCACGCACGCACCCATGCACGCACGCCACACATATACGCACGCTGGAATTCGCGTACGTACAAGCTGCACGAACGCACGCACCACGCACGCACAACCTGCCACGCACTCAATGTATGCACGCCCGCACAACCTGCCACGCACGCGCGACACGCCGCATGTTTGCCACGCACCACCCTGCACGCACGCGCGCACGCACGCATGTATGCACGCACAACCTGCACGCACGCGCGCACAGCACAAACCTGCCACGCCGCGCGACGCAACGCATGTACGTATGTAACAACCTGGCACGCCGCGCACGCACGCCTGATGGCACGCACAACCTGCACGCACGCGCGCACGCACGCATGTACGCATGTACAACCTGCACGCACGCGCGCACGCACGCATGTACGCATGTACAACCTGCACCACGCACGCCGCGCCACGCCCACGCATGTACGCATGTACAACCTGCACGCACGCGCGCACGCACGCATGTACGCATGTACAACCTGCCACGCCACCACCGCGCACGCCACGCATGTACGCATTGCTACGCATGTACAAGCTGCCACCGCACGCGGCACGCACGCCCATACAGCCCGCACGCCACGCATGTATGTTTGCCGTATGGTAATAAAAATCTAGAGATAAGCAGATAGGGTCATCCTTTTATAGATTCCAATCAATCAATGATTCTGGTTTACGCCGTGCTTCACGCCGCCAATTATTATTTGTAATGATTTGTAATTGAAGTTTTACATATGTATTGTATAATTAAATATATAATAATTAATTATATAATATAATAATAATATAATAATATATATATAGGTAGTACTATATTATTATATTATTATATTGTGAATTAGTCTTTACATATGATTTCTTTGGCTCTCTTCTGAGCAATACTGCATTCAAAAGTTCCCACACGTACACACATGGACTGTAACACAGCCAGTAAGGTAATTCGACGTTACCTTTCTGACTGACGAATTACATGCAGTGTAGTAGTATAATGTTGTGTTAGCATACTGTGCCGTGACCGGACCCGCTTTCCACAGTCGTGATTAACTCTGTAACTCCGAGTTAAATTCCTTAACTCAGAGTGAACATTCTTAACTAAAGAGTTAAAAGCTTAACCCAGAGTTAAACTTCCTTAACTCAGACGTTAAATTCCTTTAACTCAGAGTTGAAATCCTTAACTCAGAGCTTAAATTTCCTTAACTCAGAGCCTTTAAATTCCTTAACTCAGAGTATAAAAAGTTAGTCAGAGTTAAATTCCTTAACTGACGTTAACCTTAAGGTGTATATACTATACAGAATTGGCTCAGGGCAGGCCCAGCAGTCGTGGTTTATAAACACGTTGACGTTGCTGGGGTGATGGATGTGTTTAAGCCCTGCTGCTATTTCAGCCAGCCGTGCTTATGGACGGGAGGGAGGGAATGACGCTACTTAGTACTATAGCACTGCCTCCTCCTGTCCGTGTGCGTGGCTCACGCATCAGTATGCCGCCCTCGTTAATCCCCGAGAAGAACAGGTCAATCATTGCATACAGCTAAAAGCTTCCCCTTAGAAGTAGCCATGTAATATATATATACATATATATATATCAGTATTAGTGCCATATATAATATTATATATATATATATATATGTGCGTGTGTGTAAGCGCATTACTTTGCGAACTAGATCATGACAACGCGGTGCGCGTTCACTCACGTCGTTATAAAAGCCGTCGTTGTAACCTGAGTAGGTATAGGTGCATACCTGTATGTATAGGTGCATACCTGTATGTAGGTATAGCAGCATAGCTTCTACCTGCTTGCCTGCAGCTGCACACACGCTGGATTCACTGCGCTCAGCTGTGCCTGTGATTGGATTAGTTTTCAGTAGCACTCTGTAGTATAGACCCACCTGCTCTCCCGCTGCGCAGCCAAACCGATGGAGCAAGAATCGTAAAAGAAGCGGCGTAAAGAAAAGATCCGCTGACCGGCATGCTAGCAATGCACTCTAGATGGGACAATCCTCCCTACGTCCAGGTGGGCGGCGGGCGGGCCGGCGGGCATATGATACAGAATCATGATAGTGGGCGGTGAGGGGGGTTGCGTACATTATGCGTGGGGCTGGTGGGGGTGGTTGCCGTACCTTATGGTGGGGGGCGTGGGGTGGTTGTACCTTAAGGTGGGGTCGGTGGCCGGTGGTGGTACCTTAAGGTTGGGGTCGATGGGGTGGCTGTACCTTATGGTGGGGGCGGGTGGGTCTCGTGGTTGGCTACCTTATGGCTGGGGGGCGGTGGGTGTGCGCTGGGTACGTTAAGGTGGGGTCGTGGGTGTGCCTGGCTTAACAATTATGGTGGGGGCGTTGGGGCGGCTGCGCTACCTTATGTGGGCGTCGTCGGGTTGTGGTTGGTAACCTTATGGTGGGGGCGGTCGGGTGGTTGGTACCTTATCGGTGGGGGCGGTGGGGGTGCGTTGGTACCTTAAGTGGGGTCGTGGGGTGGTTGTACCTTATGGTGGACGGGCGGTGGGGGTGGTTGGTACCTTAAGGTGGGGTTCGTGGGTGTGGCTGCGCTACCTAATGGTTGGGGTCGTGGCGTGTGCTCTTACCTTTATGGTGGGGCGGTGCGGCGTGCGTTGTACATTATGGTGGGGCGGTGGGGTGCTTGGGTACCTTAAAGGTGGCGGTCGTTGGGTGTGCGGTTGCGTACCTTATGG
The DNA here is from genome assembly GCF_000485595.1 of Priapulus caudatus. NCBI lineage: Eukaryota > Metazoa > Priapulida > Priapulimorpha > Priapulimorphida > Priapulidae > Priapulus > Priapulus caudatus. The sequence continues at coordinate 103,688 of NW_014577782.1, read as the reverse complement.
GGCGGGCGGTGGCGGTGTTGGTACCTTAAGGTGGGGTCGTGGGTGTGGCTGGCTACCTAATGGTGGGGTCGTGGCGTGTGGCTCGTAACCGTTCATGGTGGACGAGTCGTGGGTGTGCGAATGGTACGACTTAGGCTGGGGGGCGTGGGTCGTGGCTGGTACCTTATGGGTGGCGGGCGTTGGGGGGTGGCTCGGTACCTTATGGTGGCGGTCGGTTTGGGGGTGTGGTACCTTATGTGCGGGTCGTGGGGGGGGGGCTGGATTTCCTTACTTGCATATGATGATGTCATCGCATGTTGTTGTTATCCACTCTCACATGCACCCTTCACTATTGTGGCAGAATTTCTGTGAATTTGCCTTTCCCTTGCTTAGAACTTCTAACCTGTTTGGAAATGCATTGCCCTTCGTGCATCTAGCTGGCTTAGAACATAGAGTTACAGTAAGGTGCATGGGCATGTTGTAGTTATTAGATGTTCTACATTACTTTTACATTTTTTTGTATGAAAGAAACATTTACTTACACTTCAAGTGTGACGTCCCCCATTTCAACCGAACTTTTCCCTAAAGGCTACATATCCTCTATATATAGTTATCTATTGATTATGCTGTCCTTGTACATGTACCTCTCTTTGTAGGAATGTTACGATGTATCTGCGCATTATGCGGTTGGCCCCTTCACGTATCTCAACATCTCTCCTCTAGAATGCCTTCGTCCATCAGAAGCATGGCGTCATTAAAGCAGATTAGCAATTATTAAATGCATTATTCAGATTATGTTACAGTAAACGTTACAATCACGCACTGTACAGATGTAAAACGTACAAATAACGATGTACAATCCCGTAAACGTGCGATCACGATGCCATCTATTGAACACATTGTGTCTTCTGATCCGTGACCTTTGACTCTGTGTCTGTGCTGCAGGCAGTCACCGATGCATTCACTGCAGCGCAAGAAACTCTCTGCTCGTCGTGCCAAGCAATATGCGGACGTTCACTATGACTTAACACAGTCGTTTTATGGACTCAGAGATGAAAAAGCCACCATATATGAGTACTACACGTTAATCCATTCATTTTCGACCCAACCCCCCCGCCTCATTTATTTTTTCCGACGCAGGAAATTCAGAATTCGTTTTTTCGCGTCATTTGCTTATGATTTGAAATAAAAGTAAATACTCGTATTAATAAATTATGGAAGTAACGTGTTATCCTAATATTTCCTAATGAATAAATCCCTAACCACAACACCAAACCTAACCTAACTCCAAACCCTAACCCCAACACGAACACCACATCAAACCTAACCTAATTCAACCCAACAACAACCCCCAACACCAACACTAAACCTTATTCTAATCTAACCCAACCCCAACACCAAACCTAACCTAACCCCAACACCAACACCAAACCTAACCCTACCCCAGCCCCAACCCTAACCCTAACCCTCACATCGTGACATAACGTTAATTGCGTATACGACGCAATCCGAGTGAAATCTCTCCATTAGATTCTGTCCTCGCGCGTGACGGCGAGAGCGAGCGTCGGTAAACAACCGAGCATCCTTCGTTGCAGAGCTCTCGTGAGCGTGAGGGGTAAACGACCTCTCATCATCTCCCGCTCGACCTTCCCCCAGTGGCGGGCAATATGGCGGCCCACTGGCTCGGAGACAATGCAGAGCGTGTGGAAACACATGTACTACTCCATCACAGGTCAGCTCCCCCTGGTGGCAGTGACAGGAATCATCGCAGCGCGGCGATGATGATTAATACTAAATAGGCGGAAATATCACGACTCAGACTAATATGATATTGTAGCTGAATTGTTCTACGAATGTTTCTGGCAATGCCCCCTTGGATATGTATATATAATGATATATATATATATTATACATAATATATATACATTATATATATACATAGATATATATATATATATATCTATATTATGTCACTCCAGCTATATACCATTGTGGGAATCAGTCACTGACTATAAATGTTGGCAGTTGAAATGTATCTGGCAATCGTGAACTATGTAACTTGAAACGCTCAGCTAGCATAAACTTACGTGCACCCCTAGCTTTATACCTTATCAGAAACGCAGTGGCTAACTTATTGTGATTACTATAATTATTAGTATTATCATTATTATTATTTTTACAACTATCATTATAACATAAGTCTTCTGCTAAATAGGCTTCTGCTAATTTTATGAAGGAAATGTTCAGTGACTTACGCGAAGAACAGTGGTGTAGCGACAGTGCGACCTGTGCTGTGCGCGTGGTGGAACTGCGTGTAGAGGTAAGGCAGCAGCAGGTAGCGCGTCGTCATGGCAGCACGACTCGACGACTGCATCGCCGCCCCAAACACCGCCGGATCCTGAGGCTGCAGCAGCAGAACGACGTTGTCACGGAAACCGAGAATTCCGATTCCGAGGGAATTCGTCGCGACGCCACAAGCGGATCGCCGAACAATGACGACAAACCAGACAGATCCGTTTTGTATTGTTATTGTCACATGAGAGTACTCTTAGTTACTGCTATTGGAACCCTGTTACAATGTAGTATTGAACAATAACGCATACAATGTATATAAGTACATGTATAATCAGGAACAACAATAAACAACAACAACAACAACAACAACAACAACAATAACAACAAACAGGAATGAACAAAAACAAATAGCGTGTATAATTATCAAGAGTACATAATGGGAGAAGTGTATGACACTGTTTTAACAGCGTTTTGCGTAGTTTTTAACTTGAATTTATTCTATTAATATGTGAATAAATATATTCAAACTTTACATTGTTTTCGTCTCGGATCCTCCCTTAATCATATGACACCACCAGTTTACCTGAAAATCATGTGTTCTTCAAAAAAGTTATTGTTCACGGTTTCACACAGTTTTCCCAAACGTTTGCATCTTATCAACCAATGTTTGTTATCAGATTAGTGTTCTATTGTCTCTGACGGGACGCTGGGGGCTGCTGGAGATATTAGGCATCGAATTGTATTCAGTGTGTAATGCGTTTCCAGCGTGCTAAAAATAAATTTGTGCTCACGGCGAGCTAGCAGCTGATTTTAGCTGTGTTGCCATCGTGTTCTTGATGATAAGGAAGCAAAACAAGTGCTGTTACTATGCTTACCTAATATCTCCAACAGCCCCCAGCGTCCCGTAGTTACAACCTGGTGCTGCTGCCGTTATATCAACTCTGGCCGATAAGATGCAAACGTTTGGGAAAACTGTGTGAAACCGTGTCGTATTCAAAGAACTTTTTTGAAGAACACATACGATTTTCAGGTAAACTGGTGGTGTCATATGATTAAGGGAGAATCCGAGACAAAAACAAGGTAAAGTTTGAATATATTTATTCACATATTGATAGAATAAATTCTTTTGTAAATAAACGAGTTTTGGCTATTGGATGACGACTGCATGGAAAGATACGTGATTGGCTTACGCTCATGTGCAATGAATTGTGATTGCGGGAGAACGGGTAGAAAAGCACCAAGCTGCATCCAGCGCTGACAGCAACTGCTCTAGTTGTGTTACCATTAAACCCACAGATGTCAGCACCTATCAGCGGCAGCCAAACATCGAGAAACTGAGGATGCCTGAAATGAGAGGGAAAGTACTTTGTTAGTTCTTCCCGGTTTTAGGGTCCACCCGAGCTTTTTAAACATACCACAGTGGACCATACTTTCTGTAACACCTCGACATTTCTTATAGGCTGTGTCTACGCGTCCGGTACCGGACGCGCCAGCTCCCAGGCTACGGCATCCGGTCATATATATTCTTATGTGAACCCAACTATATTTTTTCAGTAAAAACAATAAACAATAGGTTTTTACATAATATTACTTACCTTTAGGTATTTTATGCACAAAAATGTGTTTTTGTAACTTTGAAGTAATAGTAAATCAGTAAAATCAACGGATTTGACATACGGCAATCAATTATGAAAAGCGGGCGCTTAATCGTGAGGTAGATAGGGGAATCTGTGCTGAGCTTTGTAATGGATGACCGGACGCATAGCCACTGCGTTTCTGATAACGTATACAAGCTAGGGTGCACGTAAAGTTTTATGCTAGCTGAGCGTTTCAAGTTACATAGTTCAGCGATGCCAGATACATTCAACTGCAAGATTTATAGTCAGTGACTATTCCCACAATGGTATAATGCTGGAGTGACATAATGTATAGATATATATATATCTATGTATATATATTATGTATATATATATTATATATATATATATATATATATATCATATCCAAGGGGGCATTGGCCAGAAACATTCGTAGAATGATTGAGCTCAATATCATATTAGTCCGAGTCGTGATATTTCCGGCCTATTTAGTATTAATCATCATCGCCGCGCGCTGCGATATTCGCTGCACTGCCACAGGGGGAGCTGACCTGTGATGGAGTAGTACATGTGTTTCCACACACTTGCATTTGTCTGCCGAGCCAGTGGCCGCCATATTTGCCCGCACTGGTAGGAGGTCGAGCGGAGATGATAAGGTCGTTTTACACACGCTCACGCTCAGCGAGAAGCTCTGGCAACGAAGGATGCTCGTTGTTTACTCGATGCTGCCGCCTCTGCCGTCACGCGCAGGAACAAGAATTAATGGAAGAGATTTCACTGCGATTGGTCGTATACGCATGTACGTTATGTCAACGAAATGTGAGGGTTAGGGTTAGGGTTGGGGCTGGGTAGGGTTAGGTTAAGGTTTGGTGTTGGTGTTGGGGTTGGTGTATGGGGTTGGTTGTTTGGTGTTGGGGTTGTAATTAAGGATAAGGTTCTAGTGTTAGTGTTAGGTTTGGTGTTGGTGTTGGGGTTGGGGTTGGGTTTGGTGTTGGGGTTAGAAATTTATTATTAGGAAATTATTAGGATAACACGTTTACTTCCAGAATTTATTAAAACGAGTATTTTTTAATTTCGTCCATAAGCAATGATGCGAAAAGCACGAATTCTGAATTTCCTGCGTGGAACATGAATGGATTAACGTGTAGTACTTATATGTGGCTTTCATCTCCATGAGTCCATAAAGACTGTGTAAGTCATAGTGACGACCGCCATATTGCTTGGCAGACGGACAGAGAGTTCTTGCCTGCAGTGAATCATCGGTGACTCCTGCAAGCACAGACACAGAGGTCAAGGTCACGATCAGAAGACACAATATTTCAATAGAGCATCGTGATCGTACGTTTACATTGTACATCGTGATCGTACGTTTACTGTACATAATCTGCATTAATGCATTTAATTAATTGCATAATCTGCTTTAATGAGCCATGCTTCTGATGAACGAAGCATTAGAGGAGAGATGTGAGATACGTGAAGGGGCCAACCGCATTATGCCAGATACATCGTAACATTGTACAAAGAGAGGTACATGTACAAGGACAGCATAATCATAATAACTATATATAAGGATATTAGCCTATTAGGGAAAAGTTCGGTTGAAATGGGGGACGAAAGTAAATGTTTCTTCATACAAAAAATGTAAAATATGTAGAACTAATAACTAGAAATAACTAAACATGCCCATGCACCTTACTGTAACTCATGTCTAAGCCAGCTAAGATGCACGAAGGGCAATGCATTTCCAAACGGTTAGAAGTTCTAAGCAAAGGGAAAGGAAATCACAGGAACATGTCATTCTGTCACAAGAAGGGAAGGGTCATGTGAGAGTGGATAACAACAACATGCAATGACATAATCATATGCATAAGGAACCATCCAGCCACCCCCCAACCGCCCCCACCATAAGGTACCAGCCACCCCCACGACCCCACCATAAGGTACCAGCCACCCCCAACCGCCCCCACCATAATGTATCAACCACCTCCACTGCCCCCACCATAATGTACCAACCACCTCCACCGCCCACTATCATGATTCTGTATGCGCCCACGCACCCGCCCGCCCACCTGGCACGTAGGGAGGATTGTCCCATCTAGAGTCATTGCTACATCCCGTCACGGATCCGACGTGCGACGTTGGCTCGTTCACATCCTGACCCGCCCGCCCACCTGGCACGTAGGGAGGATTGTCCCATCTAGAGTCATTGCTACATCCGGTCACGGATCCAACGTGCGACGTTGGCTCGTTCACATCCTGCACACAAAATCCCCGACACACACGTGACGACAACAACACTGCGTTAACATACTACACGAGGTGACGGGAGCAACCATGCGAGGGTAGGGAGGGTGACCCAGGAGGGTAGGGAGGGTGACCCAGGGGGGTAGGGAGGATGAGCCAGGAGGGTAGGGAGGGCGACCCAGGAGGGTAGGGAGAGTGACCCAGGAGAGTGGGGGGAGGTTGATCGAGGAGGGTGACTTGGAAGAGGAACTATTGTTGATCACGCTCATTCATCGATCACGAGAGTCTGAATGCACAGCCGCCGAGGCCTTCCACGACGCCTACCGACGAGTTCTTCCACAAATGAGAGGCCATGTCCTCAGAAAATGCCTGATATCTGACCTTTCCCCCACTGCCCTTTGACCCATGACCTCCAATTTCGCACTGGTGATGGGTTTCCTGCCCATCACACTATACACCGTATTTCCTTTTATACCTTAAGTTAAGGGGGAAATATTCCCCCTTCCGTTTACACATCAATTTTTCATCCCGATTCCTTTTCACGATCCCCCCCCCCCCCTGTCCCGAATATCATGACCATACGTCGTTCGGTTAAGATTTGTGCCCAACTTTTGACGCACGCACGGACGGACGCACGAACGGATGATCATGCGATTCTACAAGCTGCATCTGACTACGTCAGATGAGCTCATTTAATGCTCATGCAATCGCTCACGCTACACCGGGGCGAAGGTGGGGGACCAGTCTAGAGAACTCTCGTGAGCGAGGGGGGATCACGGGGCGGCGCGACCGGTTACCTGGTGTGTAAACGGGAAAGTCATAAGGGTCGCTGCTGTGACATCCGGTGACGGAGCCGGTGACTGAGCTCGACGGCTCGTTCATGTCCTGAAAATCAAAAACGTCATCATTCGGGCGCGGATCGTCCGCGCCACAGCGGCGGCGGCAGGAAGAGAGGGGAGGACCACTGCTCTGCTCTCACTCTGCCACCTGACAAGCTTTAGCCGCTGACCGACCGACCTCGGCATCATAGTAGAGAACTGACAACGTGCTGCCATCTATCGGACGAAATAATCAATATTTGCACTTTTATAGTGGCTGTGGGTAGAAGAGCAGAGCAGTCTGTTTCCGATTACTGCTTCGCGGGCAAGAACACAGGAATACCTAGACTCTAGGTCCTAGAGTGTAAGGTGGCGAGGTGAGAGAGAGAGAAAGAGGGGGGAGAGAGAGAGAGAGAGCGAGCGAGAGAGCGAGCGAGAGA
>NW_014577782.1:91880-93944 GCF_000485595.1 Priapulus caudatus | reverse complement strand
TAGTGTTGGTTACTGTTTAGACATCCTACAATCACCACATAGTGTTGGTTACTGTTTAGACATACCACAATCACCACATAGTGTTGGTTACTGTTTAGACATACCACAATCATCACATAGTGTTGGTTACTGTTTAGACATACTACAATCACCACATAGTGTTGGTTACTGTTTAGACATACTACAATCACCACATAGTGTTGGTTACTGTTTAGACATACCACAATCATCACATAGTGTTGGTTACTGTTTAGACATACCACAACCATCACATAGTGTTGGTTACTGTTTAGACATACCACAATCATCACATAGTGTTGGTTATGGGCGTGAAGGTCGTCAATGATTTTTGGCAGTTCGGAATAGTTTGCAGTGTTGAGCGTGAAGTCCAGGTACCTTGTCATGTAATCAATGTCATTCCACTGAGTGTCCTGCATGGAAACACAACCAAGGCCACGATTAAAAAAATATTTGTTTGCCCTCATCTGACCCAGGCTGAAAAGTTGGTAGGTAGGCTTCTTTTTTATTAAGGGGNTATTAATTTATTATTATTACATGATTGTTAGATCGTTAATTATTATATTATATATTAATTAATATATTATTATTAATATATTATTATTATTATTAGATTGTTAATTAACGTCGGATCTGCAAGCGGTTCGTTTTCGAGCGATTATTTCGCGCCGTTATTTAAGTTGTTTTCGTCGATTCTGTTCACACCGTGAGTTGACGAAACATCGTCTCTCATTAGTCTCGTTAGTTATTACCACGCATTCTACCAAGGTCGTAAGATAACATTCACTGCTATGTAACTATTGACTGCTCACGATCGTGCGATAATTATTTAAATGCAATTTCAAAAGCACATTTATTGCTACTGACTTTCAGATGTAACTATTATCTGCTCATTATTACGCGATAATTCATGCATATATTTATTGCTAATGACTTTCAGCTGTTGCCTGCGACCAGCTGATGAGCAACTGCTCCATTACAAACACTAGGTGGCGCTAGGTGTCGCACTCTGTGCTTTGCAGACATTTCAGAATCAGCTGTTAGACAGAAATTCCAATTAGGTTAGCCACACACGACAATGGCTGGGTGTTACTCGTCAAATATATTATTAAAATGTGTCATATCAACCCTTCAGGCGTTCAAACGTTTAAACCTACGCAACATTTACAAGTCGTAATTAAAGATAATATCGTCGTTAGGTAGGTAAAATACTAATGTGTCATTTCGGTTGCCTGAAGGTCAATCAATGTGCAGGAAACCTTTCTGCAGACATGCCACCAGGTAAAGCAATAATAGCAGCACCCACATAGTCAAAACTAGACTTCTAATTAATAGATTCTATATACAAGCATATATATTGCAGTCATACAACATATACAGGCATATATACGCCAGTTACACAACATAAACAAGTGCATCTATTACAGCTATGCGATATATAGAAGCACATCCATCCCAGCTATAAGACAAGATGGTCGCACTGCCGTGGTTGTCGTGACAACGACCACCCGCTCGCTCGCCTCGCACCTACCCTGAGCGTTGCTGTTGAGCAGAAACACGCCAAAGCTGTTTCCATCCTCCTCCATGACCATGTAGAACGGGTGGACACCGTACAGGTTCGAGTTCTCCTGTAAACCATCGGGGCATCGAGCGTGAACCAAACAACGCAATCCTCGCATGAAAAACATCACACACCTTAATACACGAAGGTAATTATTGTTATTGTTCAATGTTATTGTATTTAATTGTTATTGTATTCATTGTTATTGTTATTTCATTGTTTCGCCCCGCCGCCCGGCAGGTTTGACACGGGCGTCCCACATTGATCTTCGCTGATCAGTTTCTGCAGCTGAGCTCCATGCTTCCCTCACACGACGTCTACGGGCTGGGCGAGCGCACAGGCAGTCTCCGCGTCAGTACCCACTACACACGCGTCGCCATGTGGTCGCGAGACCAATTCCCACAGGTAGGGGGCGCCGGCGCCCGCGTCATCACCGTCGTCTGCGAGCCGCGAACAATCGCCTGGTGGCTATGGTCTCCCGGTTA
>NW_014577782.1:86427-90683 GCF_000485595.1 Priapulus caudatus | reverse complement strand
CAAAGTGGGCAAAGTGCGTAATCTCTGACACATGTGAACGAGAAAAAAATGCACAAGAAAAAATACACGAAGGTAATTATTGTTATTGTTCAATGTTATTGTATTTAATTGTTATTGTTATTCATTGTTTCGCCCCGCCGCCCGGCAGGTTTGACACGCGCGTCCCCACATTGATCTTCGCTGATCAGTTTCTGCAGCTGAGCTCCATGCTTCCCTCACACGACGTCTACGGGCTGGGCGAGCGCACAGGCAGTCTCCGCATCAAAACCCACTACACACGCGTCGCCATGTGGTCGCGAGACCAATTCCCACAGTAGGGGCGCAGCCGGCGCCCGCGTCATCACCGTCGTCTGCGAGCCGGCGAACAAATCGCCTGGTGGCTATGGGTCTCCCCGGTTTATTTCGCGTGGCAAGCAGTATGGCAGCAGCAGAGCAGCAGCAGTAGCAGCAGCGCAACAGCAGCAGCACAGCCAGAAAGCAGCAGCAGTCAGCAGCTTTAGCAGCAGCAACAGCAGTAGCGAGCAGTAGTTATCAGCAGCAGCAGCAACAGCAGTTAGGGCAGCAGGCAGCAGTAACAGTAGTAGTATCAGCAGTAGCAGCAAGCGTAGCAGCATGTAGTATTAGCAGTGGCAGTAACACAGTAGCAGCCAGGCAGCAGCAGCAAGTACGAGGCAGCAGTAGCAGCATCAGCAGTAGCACACAGGTCGTGCTGATGTAAGTCGTTAAGATGCGGGATTTTTTTCTTGTGCATTTTTTTCTCGTGCACATGTGTCAGAGATTACGCACTTTGCCCACTTTGATACGTGTCAATGACTCCCAGACTCCTGGCTAGTAGATACATAGAGCAAAACCTTATCTCATAGAAAATCATGTTTATGGCGCCACCACCAGCTGAATGAAAATCATTCTAATCATTCACTTTCAGACTTTGTACTTCTCTCTGTGGAAACCTAGTATGTACGGTACAAGCACAGTAGGAGAAAAGCTACTTTTAGCAACCCTATTACACCCTGACCAGCCAATAGACACCACTGTCGCATAACACAGATGTGCAGGGTGCGAAATTAACGCGAATCCGGAGTCAAATACTCCCTGATTTACTGTCGGACTCCCTGCTTTGACATATGCAAGAGTCCGTGCGACTCACTGAAAATTCTGCTATACTAACTAGTTCGTTCCAGAGCACGGCCTCGCGGAATTACCTATTTTTTCAGAAAATCTTTAATTTTGAACTTCAGACTATGGACTCCCTCATTTTGCTGCGGACTCCCTCTTTTTGAGGGCAGAGAGTCCGTTGGACTCCCTTCTTCAAAAGTTCATTTCTACCCCTGCATGATGCGTGTGCTCACTATAAGCTCATGAGTCAGCCAATGCCCGGGGCTCATTCCCCACGGTAAGCTTGTACCATACTCATCGTCACAAATCTAAAGGGAACAGCCAAAGCTTTCAGCACGAGAAAACATTTCTTGTTCATATATGTCTAGCAAGAGACGAGAGCACTTAAGAGCTTAGTATTGCACGAAGGGTCGTTGTCGTATCAGGTACTACATATATGTACCCGAGGTAGTTTTAGGTTGTTTAGTATTATGTTTATATTTTTATATGAGGTATGTTTAGGGTTAGGGTTAGGGTTAGGGTTAGGGTACACTTCTGTAGTACAAGTCTGGTACACTTTGTGTATACATATATGTACCTCGGGTACATATATATAGTACCTGATACGACAACGACCCCTTCAGCCTTAGTATTGCTATACAGATCCACGTGGCAGATAATGAGATATATAATGCCACAGATTCAACGCTGATGCTATCTATGGTTGCCACGTTCTGTCAATGCTACAGCCAGTCATACTATAATTACTAGGCCGTCAACTTGACCCACATATTGGCGATTGAATATAAGACACTCACTTGAATATTTGCACTGACCACAAGTGCACAAGTGATCACTCTGCGTAATATACTCTAATATACTGTTATAAGAGTGTTTGCACATTCACACTATGTGTTGCACATACCAGCTATAAAGTTATTATCAAAAAAATATCATTATACTAGCTGCAAGCGATTTTGCCCATTGCCTTCTTTGTTTGTTTCTCCCTCCTGTTCAAATACCTTGCCATTGACTTCCTTTGTCAACCACACAGATATGCACATGCTGACACGTTATAAGTGACAAAGAAATAGAGGGAAGGAGAAGAGAGAGGAAGAGAGAGAGAGGGGGAGGGAAAGAGGCAGAGAGCAATGGGAAAGGAGGGAGGAAAGAGATAGCAGAGTGAGGGAGGGCCAGATAGAGGGAGGAAGGGAGAAAGGGAGAGAAAGACAGAAACACACACACAGCAATATAACACGTAGAAAAGAGCAATGGAAAAATATAAAAACACAAATTCAAAAAAATGTGTTAATTAATACATTACTCACAGTGTAGCACCAGTAGTCTTTCTCGTAACGATGATGCTAAAGGGGTTAGCCGTGAAATTTACTGCATAATCCGTTACATCTGCCTTACTGCTAACATCAGGCGTCTCGATCGGCACCTCATATCTCTTTTGCTTCGGATCGAAAATCTGCAAAAAGATGAGAGTTTCGTGTAACCCAGGAACGCAAAAAAAAACTTGTACTGGTCCGGTAAATGTATAGCCTGACATAATGTACATATGAACACACGAACGCATTACTGTTGGTTGCAGGAAATGCAACACACAAGTTGCGCTGGGGTAAAAACAAGGTCGATAAACACAAAGTATAAAACATCAAGGACCCCCTTGTTAGCAACAAAATTCGTATTAACATTTACTTATTTACCGTTGACAGAAACATAGTAAAGTTTGGAGTCTCATAAACACAGTGTGTGTGTAGAGAGTGTGTTGCTCTTCGAAAAAAGAACAATTTCAAGACCACATTTTAAGACTAATTCTCTTTCCGACGAACGGGGGACGACAAACCTTGAAGTGCAGTCGCGTGCGTGATTCCAGCTTCACTTGCAGCTTGAGGCTGAGGATGTCGTCGGGGTAGTACGACGGCACGCCACGCACGAGTTTGGCTTCGTATCCCGTCGCCGTCTCACGAACATCGCTCATCGAATACGACGGGTAATCCTCCGGATAGTAGCAGTACGGTTCAGCCAGCGGAACCTTCCAATGCGAACCGTTCTCCGCCGGCTTCTCGTTGCCTGCAGCGCCATCTGGTATCACCCAGCAGCAGCCGCGCGTCTCGCACTTCTCCTGCGTGACGCCTCCCTCGGGGTAACAGTCGAACTTGAGCGTCGCGGGAACCCACGGGCAGACGGGCGGCGTGCGTTCGTCCCCCTCCTTCGCGTCGCTCGTCATCCAACTAAAGAAGTCGATCTTCCCGGCGTGGAGGTCGTCCGGGTCGTTGCCCGTCGTCGCGCCACGGAGGAAGTTAGTCATGTACCAGAGGAGGTTGAACTGTACACAGAGCACGACGACACCGGTGATCGTGAGCAACAGCGCCAGCACTCTGAACAGGCTCCAGCTACTGCTGCTACGCGGCTTCAGCTGCGTGTGGTAACTCGACGGTCCCTTCACCTTGAGGGAGCACTGGTCGACCTCCACTTCCGACGACGACCGCAGCGGAGCGTACTTGACAGTAGACGCCATGGCGATCGTGCGAACTGTTTACCACGACTGTTAGCACCTACTGAATGCAACGAGAGAGAGAAAAGACGTAAAGATTTTTTCTCATTTTTTTATTGTTAAATCTTTTTGGCATGTATGTGAAATACAAGTGCATGTACTGAAGACGGTCTTTTTCATGGAGAAAAAATCTGATAGATGCAATAGTGTTGAGCAGTAAAAATAATAACATTTCTGAGTGATACAGTACAAAACAATGCATGAACAAAAACTATATGAAGAAGAAAAAATACAAAAATGACTGTACATTCTGTACACACACACGCACGCACTCACACACACATATATACAAATTCAATACATCAGGAGCTTATAAATGGAATTCCATTTATAAGCTCCTGAATACATTACATATATTCATTTAGAATACATCATATTAGATTTATTGTTCTCCTATCTGCTATATGCTATTAAAATTGTATTTTTAACAGAACTTTTTTTAAATGTGCTAAGTGAAGGGCTCTTTTTTGTGTCTAAAGGAAGTCTTTGCGTCAAAGAAGCTAGTAATAGTAATATTATCGACCTGACAATGACAGAGCATACCGGACCTCGTCCTCGTAAATAATAGTAGAGGGGGATGGTGGGGGATGGTGGGGGA
>NW_014577782.1:82774-85998 GCF_000485595.1 Priapulus caudatus | reverse complement strand
CCCCATGTTTTTGCCTACCCACGCGAGAATTCAGGGTTCATTACAGTGTGCTAATACAGGGTGCTACTCAGGTTGCTAATACAGACTGACTGCTTTAGAAAATAATATGATTTAAGGAGCGTAAACCTTGTTCAACAAACATTTGCCTTTGCAATTGAACTGTGCAACTGTAGCCTCACATCCACAATGGCAAAAGCAGTTCAGTCCTTTGTTAACAGTCAACATATCCATGTTTAACCCTCCTCTTGAGGGTCAAAAGATTATCCGACACTTACTCTTCGCACGTCAGCGGAAAGCACATTTCATGGTCCTACTGTAGCCTCACATTCACACAGGTGGAGGGAGCTCTAATAGCAAAAGCAGTTCAGTCCTTTGTTAACAGTCAACATATCCATGTTTAACCCTCCTCTTGAGGGTCAAAAAGTTATCAGACACTTACTCTTCGCACGTCAGCGGAAAGCACATTTCATGGTCCTTTCAATAAAGTGATAGAAATGGTAGGTCAGCGCGGAAACAAAAAAGTTTTTCACTCAGTCCGTTAGACCATGTCCTTAGAAATTGTCTGATATCTGTCCTTTCCCCCACTGCCCTTTGACATGTGACCTCCAATTTCGTGCTGGTGATGGGTTTCCTGCCCATCACACTATACATCGAATATTAAGAGCGCAGGTCGAGCCGTTGAGAGTTGTGCCGCAATTCCGTATTTCCTCCTATACCTTGACCCTTGTACCCCCAAATTCGACATCCTGAGTCCTTTTCGCAATCCCCCCCGACGTCCCAAATATCAAGATCGTACGTCGAGCGGTTAAGATTTAGGCCGTAACTGTTGACACACGGACGGATGGACGGACGGACATTCATGCGATTCTACAAGCTGGATCTGACTTCGTCAGCTGAGCTAAAAAAATTATACATGACTCAGTAAATCTGATTGTACACAAGACTAAAAACTACGCGTGCAAGCCCCTCTCTTGACCTGTCATCACTCAGGTCGTAAACGCTTCACAGATCAGTAGATAAACATTTCATACATTTTCAGTAACGACATAACCTGCGAAGTGGCCTAGGACAAGCAACATGAAACTTAACTCACCAGATCCACAACAACTTGAAACTTTCACTAGGGGCTAGGGCCTACTGCCTACTGCCACTGAGTACTGCATAGCTCTAGTAACTATAGCCTGCGTACAGTTGCCGCTGGGCTATAGATCCAACCATTAGGGATGCGCGGGACCAACTTAAGCACGCTTATACGCGACTATAAAACAAGTGTGGTAGGCAATTAATGCCTCTTATCCGAAGTGAATATGCCTCAAGTTATATCAGCAACTAAAATTTAACCTCTAACTATCGTTGAAATTGGGTTCATACTTGCCTGGTATTTCTGTGTCATGAACAACATATCGATTTGCTGAAATCCACAAATGTGCCATTACTGGCGGCGAGCCATGCAGTCGCAGGCCAGCTCCACGGCTCCTAGGCCAGCGCCAGTGAGCGGGAACTATGTATTCCTCACGGTGGAGGGGTGGGCGGGTTGTTGTTGGTTTGGACAAAAAAACATTGTTGTTGTCACTCCACTCTCTTGATCCTGTTCTCCTCAGTTCTGTTTCAAGTCTGCCCGCGAGGGTTCACCGTTCGTACGTGCAGCGTGCTGGTCCTCTTCTCGGTTCGGACAAACCATGGGGATCTCGATCTTCAAGTCTCTTCTCTATCTTCTCTCCATCTACCCAAAATGCAATATATGAATAGAGAAAAAGTATTAGTGAATAGCAGTGTGTCTCCTGTGTGGTTTAGTGACGTGCGCCCTCTCGGCGCGCGGTGTGCGGGTACGGTGTGACGCTATCTCTGGGTCTGTTCTTCCGTGTGCCTTCGTCTTTTTTACAGTCGCGGTTCGAGGGGGTGGCGTTGTATTTCACATATGGTTTCGTACGTGGAGGGGTGCCGCAAGGAGGCTAAGCTAGGTTCTATTAACGTGACACGTCGGGGGGTGTCGTGGGCGGTGGACTCAGATGATGTCGACTGTATTTCAGCCGGGGTTGGCGGGAGTAGCATAAGATGCGGGGGCCATACGGAACGTAAGAGCAATGGCAAAGCATTTGAGGCAGGTCAGTGTGTTGGTTGGTAATGGACACATGCGGTAGTTTAGGGTGTCGGTGGCTGTAGGTTTAACGATGGCTTTACTAGCGCTCGGGTGGGTGGATCGGGCCACGTCTTCCGCTTGCCGAAAATGAACCACAGATGGCGGCTGCGGTCGTCTCTCTCGCGAGTCGGGGGATCCGTCCCTTCCGGGTCCTTCCGTCTGCCGGCTTCTATGCGCTGCGTCAGAAATCAATTCTACTACTACTGACTTCTACTTACTATTACTCTTTCACTACTTACTTCTAAATTCACGTGTCTTACTCAAAGCGTACTTACGGCGTCCTCTCTAAACTTACCTATCCTCAGCCTCTACCGTTGTAATATAGGCCTTGATATAACTACTGTGATTCTCGCGGGGGCACGATTCTACTAACGTTTTGTAATCGCCTCATGATTACATACCCCTCTTCACGTGATACATACTCACACTTGGGGGTACTAGCTCGCGAGTCGAGTGTCGAACACGGTATAAGACAGAATTAGCACGCAAAATACAGAGTTGATTAATGACTTATGGTTTTGTCATGCAAAGCGGCAAACGCTCAGTGCAACAATCTAGCTTAACTATACTATAGACTACATATAAGGATATACTTTGACAACAACATGTTCTTTGTTGATCCACACTAAAGCCCAACCCAATCCGCCCCTCGCATTCACGTGATGGTAAACATACATAGATTCGTCGGTTATAGTCCGCAGCTGGGTCTCGGGGGGGTAGTGTGTGCAGGTAAGATTACGTCGATATGTGTTGTCTATAGCGGCAAATAAGTGCGTAATTTTACTGGACTCCGTGCCCTTAGGATAGGTCCAGCGCGTCAACGATACGCGCGTGCTATAGCTTACCTAGAGCTTAAAGCATAGGAACTACTGGTCTCCACGTGCGACTTTCTACGGCTCCTGGTCGCCTTAGCGATCGTCCAATCGAATATAATTCTCGTCCCGTCCGGTGCGACTCGAAAACCCCCTCTGGGCGGAAATTGTGTTCAAGGTAGACGACATGCCGTGGGTCCCCATAAAACAATGTCATTATAACATCAAATATAAAGTGATAATATTACAGGCTTTCATTATTTATAGAGGCT
>NW_014577782.1:78665-82749 GCF_000485595.1 Priapulus caudatus | reverse complement strand
GTGACGCCACTTTCCAACTTAGTTGCGAATCGCGGAACATGGCCTAAACAATATACACCGCCAATTGACAAATCGGCCCCGCCAGCAATTGCGCTTAAATCACAGAAATTTCCTCAATATACATGCTAAATGATCCTTTAGCCTGCTACGCTGTGAGAAGGCGGCATGGCTGAACCGTATGGCTGCTGGCTGAACCGTTGGCGGCTGCGCATAGCCATGACTCACCCGCGATGCTCAACAAGCGTAGTTTCGCAAGCCATGTCTGCGGCATTAAACTTGCTTGCAGCAATCAGCGCGCACCGCAAGCCCAATTGTTCGCGAATTTCCAACTTATAGTTGGGAAAGTGGCCGTCACCTCGCAGGAACACCGGAGTTGTAAAACTGATTAAAACGGTGAGTTGTGGAAAAACTGCGGCGCGCGACTGCCGGCGAGTTCGGACACCATGTTGTATAATTATAGTCAATGGCGGCCGCCTGTGGTGCTGTACGTGCGGCTTGACTTGCTGCCAGTGGCCCGTAGCCACTGCCGATATTTAGTCCTACTCCTAGTCCTACTCCTACTCCTAGGCTTAAATACTGCAGTGTGGCACCCGTATTTATGAATTATTTTTGCCGCAGTTAAATTATGTGTACCAACTACCAAGGCCTCTGATTCAGTGATTGGGTAAAGGGGCTATAATTTGACCGCGGTCACAAATGATTATTTATGTGTAAATGTACCATAAATGCATAATTTCATGCAAACCTGCAAACCATACACTCAGATACACGACGTAAACACTCATAATATAAACACTGCGAAAGCAGCGAAACGCATCTCGGCTCTCGGGTTTTCTAAGCAATATTTTAATAGTAACAATATTAACGAGTATATAGCTAAGAAATTATATAAAATATATGCTATTTTTTACACATCGCAGATTAGTTATCTATCATAGATGATGGAGATAATCGTGGATTGTAGTCATCTTGTACGAGAGGCATAAACTGTCATGGCCGCACCCACGAAGTGACGAGATACATCTATCATCTGTATAACAGTATATGTATGTTCGTTTTGTGCTTAATAACATAAGCAGACGTAAGCCATCTTACTTGCTGATACAGTGATAGGTAATCTAGTTGACATCCATATATCCACTGCGTTTTGTTGTCAAACGTTAAAAGTCACAGGCACTTGGAACGTCTCAATAAAAATAAAAATGTAAACACGAAATGTATATAATAATTAATATAGTACTAGTACTAGTACTAGTACTAGTAGTCTTAATGTTTACCTACCAAAGTCTTAATGTTTCTCTACTCACTCTATTTCGCCTATTATTGCCGATAACTTACTGTAGATGCCGTTCAAATGCTCATCTGCAACACAACTCACAAGTACACCACACGACCACCCTGTGCACAAACAGCATGGTCATGATTCGAATAAGAGAGCAGGTAGGAAAGCCTGATCGCTAAATTCACTCGACGCTCGCTTTATTTGAATCATTTCACACCTTCACAGCACGAATACACATCCAACAGCTTCCACCTTAGTATCTATGTGTACATAAATGTTCACTTGTTCGAATTATAACTCTGCCCTTTGTCCTTACCTACTCCCGCCAGAGATATCTTGTGAAATCCTGCAGGAAATGTTCTCCCCATGAAAATGTAAAGAGGACGAGATGTCTGTTTATACACGAGTAATGGGGCGCATTGCATGCCGGGATGAGCTGCTGCCTGCCTTCGAGTCCGAGCCTCCGTTTCGAGGCCCGCCAAGCCAAGCATAATGCGCGCGGGCATGATGTCACACACACGACTACAGTGATCGATCGAAAGTAGCGCCGTTAGAGATTTTCGGATGATACGTCCTCTTTACTTTTTTACGGAGAGAACATTTCCTGCAGGATTTCACGAGATATCTCTGGCGGGAGTAGGTAAGGACAAAGGACAGAGTTATAATTCGAACAAGTGAACATTTATGTACACATAAATACCAAGATGGATGCTGTTGGATGTGTATTCGTGCTGTGAAGGTGTGAAATGAAGCGAGCGTCGAGCGAATTTAGCGATCAGGCTTAGACCTGCTCTCTTATTCATGTTCTTTGTGCACAGCGCGGGTGTGCGGTGTACTTGTGTGTTGCAGAAGAGCATTTTACAGCAAGTTATCGGCAATAATAGGCAAAATAGAGTAGAGAAACATTAAGACTGGTAGTAAATACATTTCGTGTTTACATTTTTTTATTTTATTGAGACGTTCCAAGTGCCTGTGTTAAAAGTCATAAGTAGTCAGAGCCAGTAATCAGTATTGGCAGTGCCACTGCCAGTGCCAGTGCCGTGGCTATGTCACTTTACTCAAGTCTCAAGTTACGGGCAATACTGCTAGTGCTAAGTAACTTGCTATAAACGTTGCAAAGTAATAATTTTGAGAATCAATCATAATTGAAATTGCATTAATTTTTGTGGGTATATCACTCAGGTCTGCCAGGTTAATAATGTCACAATCAACTTCGAGATAGTGTAGCGTCTAGCGTGACACTACACAGAGGCGTGTTCAACAGAGCGAACGCTCGCAGCACGAACGCAGCGCCACTTGAACAACACACGAGCGCTCGCTTTATCCAAGATGGCGGCCCCCATGGCGGTTGACTCAGCAGATTTTAATTGCGAGATTTTAATGTCTTCGAACAAGTACTGTTAAACGAATTAGCAGACGAAATTGATACGAATTGAATTTAGAAGTGAATGAATGAATGAAAAATGAAATTAAGTTGAAATACCACGCTACCGCGGGTGGTGAAATTGAAGTCAGAAATCTTAGATTTGCGTTCGCCAGATTGCCCGTCGCCATCTTGAAAACAACTCGCGCGCTGCGCGAACAGTCTCGGGAGCAGGGTCGTGCGCGCTCGCCCACGCAGTGTCGTTCAGAAGGCGAGCGTTCGCTCTGTTGAACACGCCTCTGGTGTGTAAGGGGAAAGGTAGGAGAGTAGCCAAGGGAACGAATAACGAAAGGCGAAGAGCAAAAGGCATTGCGAGGGGTGTCCTGCACATAATGCTGCTAGGCACCTCGCGGCGTGACTGGCAGCATGCGGCCGCTCATCTACATCTCCCGCACCTGTGGTCGTGCGAGCGTGTGGCTCGACTTTAGCCATCAACACCCGCGGTAGCGTGCATGCGCTGCAACACCTGGTCGCGGTTCGCGCGTGTTCCACGGTAGCGTTCTCTGCCGTTCTCGCATCCATTATTAATAAAATACGTTTAGTAGTTATATAGTAATATATAGTTAGAATATGCCCTTGAGTATAATATTTGTCGCTACAATAAAATAACATTCAGGTCATCAACAAAACTGTATTCTTTCCCGTAATTTTCAGTTTCGCAAGAGAAGCCTTCGACCGACGGGAGATTCGTCGAGCGTTTCTCGTGACGCACGCGCTCGGCTGCAGTACAACAGAGCGTAAGTTTCAACGCTACCTCCCCCGGTAGCGCCTCCTCGATAATAATCGATCGTGACGTTCGCACGCCCGGCATAACGTCGAACCGTCGCTAACGCTCGTGCCCCTCCGCACGATGCCTCCCTCTACGGAGGACGACATCTTCGAGGTGTTGGACATCACCGACGCGAACAAGGACTGGATCGAGCGATACGTCGGCGACATCACCACCGCTCCCGTGCCGAAGCAACTCGCGGTTAGCGGCGTCGTCGGCGTGGGAACGGGATACGTGTTCGCCAAGGTGAGCAAGGCGGCTGCGGCGGCGATCGGGGGCGGGCTGCTGCTGATGCAGCTGCTGCACTACAAGGGTTACATCACCGTCAACAAGGGGAAGATACGCAAGGAGGTGGACCGGGCGAAGCGGCAGATCGCCGGCACGTTCAACAAGAATTACGATGACCGGTACCTCGAGCAGGGTATCGATTTCATCAAGCGCAACGCGGTGCTGACGGGCGGGTTCGGGGCAGGGTTCCTGATCGGCTTCTCCTTCTAGCTGACGGGAGGGTTCCTGATCGGCTTCTCCTTCTAGCTGACGGGAGGGTTCCTGATCGGCTTCTCCTTCTAGCTGACGGGAGGGTTCCTGATCGGCTTCTCCCTCTAGCTGA
>NW_014577782.1:68933-78655 GCF_000485595.1 Priapulus caudatus | reverse complement strand
GCGAAATACGCTGCCGCTGAGACCGCGACACCAGTATTTATCGATCGCAGAGACGGCCAGCGTAGAAAGATCGCGCAGTGCTGACATCAACACTGTGTCGCATGAGCGTGTGGCCTCGACTTTAGCCATCAACAACCCGCAGTAGCGTGCATACCCTGCAACACCTGTGGCCGCGCGAGCGTGGGGCTCAACTTTAAGGCCATCAACCACCGCGCGGTAGCGTGCAATTACGCTGCAACACCTGTGCGTCGCATGCAGCGTGCGGCTCGACTTTAGCCATCAACACGCCGCAGGTAGCGTGCATACACTGCAACAACCTGGTCGCGCGCGAGCTGTTGGCCCTCGACTTTTAGCATCAACACCCGCTGGGTAGCGTGCATACACTGCCAACACCTGCTCGCAGCGCAGCGTGTGCCTCGAACCTTTAGCCAACAACCTACCACACGGATAGCGTGCATTACGCCTGCTTACACCTTGGTTTCGCGTCCGCCGAGCGTGGGGGCTCATACTTTAGCTGATCAACACCCGCGCAAATGTCGGTAGGCGTGCTACGCCCGCGCAACACCTCAACTTAAACCGAAGGCACCGACGGCAATTGCCCGTCGTGGCCCCTAATCAATCGCCGTACTGCCCCTGAAAATCCAACCGACCGAACGGCAGCTCACCGAGCTCTTGCCCCTTTTTGGTAATTGCGTCGGTGCCCTTTAATCTACTGCCCTAGTTTTGTTTTTAGTCGAATCAACATAACACGTGCCGCGTGCTTGCTGTAGTTGCAATGATGAGCCTAAAAACGATAGTCCAGCGATGGGAATAATACAGAATCGGGATAATACTATTTGCTCCTGATAGCGGCATGTCTAAATTTCTTGTTTACTGTACTTCCATAGCCAGAGATGGGCGTACAGGGGTCAGTGTTAAGCGTGTAAGCTTACATGCGGTGCATATTGTTTTGTACATTAAAATGTAAGACGCATGTTTGATGTACTTATTTGCTTATGAGTATTCCTTTAATTTTACAAAAGCTGACCTTGGTGCCCTTTCTCCAATATTTTTGAGAGTTCCTTGTGCCTTTCTATTTTAGGGAAAATTCAAGGCGATTTCTTCACATGCCCTAAAAAAAATTGCTTGCCCTTCTCGTCGCTTAATTCGAGCCCTGCCGCTGCAACACCTGGTCGCGCGTCGCGGTGTTCCACGGTAGCGTTCTCTATGCCGTATATCGCATTCCATTATTAATAAAATACGTCCTTTAGTAGGTTATATCAGTAATATATATAGTTAGATATATGCCTGGAGTTATAATATTTGTCATTCAACAAAACTGTATTATTTCCCGTAAATTTTCAGTTCTCGCCAAGGAGAAGCCTTTGCTTTATTCGCTGACCGGGAGATCGGTCGAGCGATTTCTCGTGACGCACGCGCTCGGCTGCAGATACACAGAGCATGCTACAAGTTTCAACGCTACCTCCCCCGGGTAGCGCCTCCTCGATAATAATCAGATTCGTGGACGTTCGCCGACGACCGCCATAACGGTCGAAACCGTCCGCTAACGCCTCGTGCCCCTCCGCACGATGCTACCTTCGTCTTCCGGAGGACGACAATCTTTCGACGGTGTTGGACATCCCGACCTAGCGAACAAGGACTGGATCGAGCCGATACGTCGGCGCGGACATCACCACCGCTCCCGTGGCCGAAGCAACTCGCGCGTTAGCGCGTCGTGCGGCGTTGGAGAAGGGATACCGTGTTCGCCAAGGGTGAGCAAGGACGGCTGCGCGCGATCGGGGGCGGGCGCTGCTGCTGATGTGCCAGCTTGCTGCCACTACAAGCGGTTACATCACGTCAAACAAGGCGGAAGATACGCAAGAGAGGTGGACCGGGCGAAGCGGACAGCATCGCTTCGGCACGTTTTAGACAAGAATTACGGATGGACCGGTACCTCGAGCAGGGTATCGATTTCATCAAGCGCAACGCCGGTTGCTGACGGTGCGGTTCGGGGCAGGCGGTCGGCTCTCCTTTAGATGACGGCAGTTCTGATCGCCTCCTCCTTGCCGCCTGCGCGGCTCGGGAGGGTTTCCTGATCGGCTTCTCCTTCTAGCCTGCACGTGGGGTCCTGATCGGCTTCTCCTTCTAGCATGGACGCAGGGCGTCCTGATCGGCTTCTCCTTACTAGCTGACGGGCAGGCGTTTTTTTCCTGATTTTCGGGCTTTCTCCTTCTAGGCCTGACGGGAGGGCTTCCTGGATCGGCTTCTCGCTTCTAGCTGACGGGAGGTCTTGATCGGCTTATCCTTCTAGCTGACGGGGAGCTGCGGTTCCTTAGCTGAGCGCGTTCCTGCGTCGCGCTTCACCTTCTAGCTGACGGCGTGGGTTCCTGATCGGTCTTCTTCTAGCTTGAGGAGGGCTTTCGCTGATCGGCTTCTTTCTGTCTAGCGACGGCGTGGGTTCCTGATCAGCTCTCCTTCTAGCTGACGGCCCAGGGTTCCTGATCGTTCTCCTTCTATGCTGACGCCGCGCGTTCCTGATCGGCTTCTCCTTCTAGCTGACGCGACAGGGTTCCTGTCAGACATCTCCTTCTAGCTGACGGGAGGTTCCTGATTCGGCCTTCTCCTTCTAGCTGAAGCGGCAGGGTTCCTGATCGGCTTTCTCCTTCTAGGCTGACGGGAGGGTTCCTGAATCAGCACTCTCTGCACGGGAGGTTCTATGGTTCTCGCTTACTGAGGCGAGGGTTCCTGATCGGCTTCTCCCTTCTAGCTATGCGGAGCGGCGTTCCTGATCGGCTTCTCTTTTTATCTGAGTCGAGAGGCCGTTCCTGATCGGCTTCTCCTTCTACTGACGGAGGTTCCTGGATCGCGCTTCTCCTTCTAGCTGACGGGACGTCCTGCATCGGCTTCTCCTTCTAGCCGGGAGGGATCTTCCTGATCGGCTTCTTCCTTCTAGCTGACGGGAGGGTCCTTGATCGCGCTTCTCCTTCTAACTGACGCGGAGGCGTTCGCTGATCGGCCTTCTCCTCTAGCTACGGAGCTGATTCTTTTTGTCTTATGCGACGGAGGGTTCCTGATCGGTTCTCCTTCTAGCTGACGGGGAGGGGATTCTCTGATCAGCTTCTCCTTCTAGCTGACGGAAGGTTCCTTATCGGCTTCTCCTTCTAGCTGACGTGCAGGCTCCTGATCGGCCTTCTCCTTCTTAGCTGGCACGGAGGAGTTCCTGATCGCGCCTTCTCCTTCGTAGCTGCGCGAGCAGGGTTCCTGATCGGCTGTTAGTTAGCGCTGTTACTCACCACGAAAACAAACATGGCAGGCATGTAGGAACAATGTCTGTACATGTGATACCTACACAAAATATTGGACCTCAGCAAATAATTTGAATGTAATTTAATCAGGAGTGAATAAAAACAACTTGTTGAATGAATTATGGTAAGATAATTGTTTTTATTGACTCCTTATGCAATTTAAATTAATAATAATTCTGAACTCTATTTGTAGCACGTGGAACTTACGTGTAGAATTCGATACGGAGTCGTGATAGTACTAGAGACCTATCTGTCTGCCTGTGGAACAGTCTTGTGAAACCATGTGTAAATTATGTGTCTACCTGTGAACAGTCTTGCATAAAATTCTATAGGAATTAGTAATCGGCTTAATTTATACCACATAGTAGGCATTTCTTGTGTAATGTATAGCTGTAGCAATTGAAAGTGGGATATTCAAGTGTGATCATTCCATTTGGCAGCAGAATGATGCTGCTGATGATGTAAAATTAACCCATAAAATTGTGTATCAAGTAGCATAGGTTTATAATCCTGTTGTTATTGTCTGGATACTGTAAGAAATTTCTATCTATTGCTCATTCATCTGCTTGGTTAACTTTTCATACATATTTCAGATTAAACACTATCTCGATGTAACGTGGAGCAGAATAAATGTTTTTACACTCTACGTCATTGTATGATCATGTCCACCCACTATTAATGTGCTTTGTGTTTTTCGTGTGAAGAAATCACTGCATACAAACTAACGGATGTTTGATCCACTGAATTCTCAATATGGTGTTGATGTATTCATATATTAAATTGTAAGAAAACACCACACTCACTGTTTCCGTGTTTTTAATTGCGCGTCACTAACGACACGTTGGATGGATTCGCCCATCTTCTGCATCGTAGCATCGTTTCAATTTCAGGAGAACGCGACGGAATCGTCGACATCATGCTCACGCCGCGATTCTCGATCGTTCAGGACGCGGACTTCGTGACCTTGAGGATACGCGCGCCGTACGCGAAGGTCGCGGCGACGGACGTCAGCGTCGACGGCTGTGAGCTGCGCTTCGCGTCTCCGCCGTACTTCCTGCGACTAACCTTCGATGAGCGGCTCGTCGAGGACGGACGGGAGGCGGCGGACTACGACGTCGACACGGGGTTCTTCACCGTGCGCGTTCCCAAGGAGACGCCGGGCGAGGAGTTCCGCGGACTGGACATGATGACGAAGCTGCTGGCGCCCCCGGCGACGAAAAACAACGCGCGGCCGACGATTAGCGAGATCGGCGGAGAAGCTAACGATGAAGAGGAAGAGGAAGAGGAAGAGGTGGATTGGTTCGTGGAGCAGGTTCCCATGGCGACGGACGCACCGCCGCTCCCCGCCGCGTTCCGTTACGGATTCGCGAACCAGAAGTCGGGCGCGCTGTCGGCGATGGCGGGAGAGTTTGTCGGCGTGTTCGACGTCCTTGACCCCGACGCCCTTGACCTCTGCACGCGGAGGTCGCTGCGGCTGCAGCAGGAGCGAGACGCGTTCAGTGACGATCACTACCTCTACGACCTTCACGACAATGCCGACATCGACGACATCCTCGCGTTCCGACCCTGGTGGGAGGAGGGCGCCACCGCGGTGGAGTTCACGGACGAGGAGCGCGACCAGATGCTGCGGCTGCCCGCGCGGCGCCACCTACTGGACGGCGAGGAGACGCGGGCGGCATCGCTGGGGATGGTCGACGTCGTCACGGCGTACGCGCACGACGCGCGATGCACGCTCGGCGACGGCAACTCCGAGTCTGCGTGGACCGTCTGCAAGCTGAGCGCGACGCTCTCTTGGTTCGACGCGTTCTCGAGCGTCGACGACGTCGTCACGGCGACCGCGCGCCGCTGCCTCTGCTTCCCGCTGCATCGTCACTTCGCGTTGGCGGCGGCGGCGGCGCGGGACGCCGCGCGGATCTTCGCGCTGGGACGCGGCGCGCTGCTGCGCTGCCTGCTCGCCGTGCACCGCCTGCTGAGCGAGGGAGACGCGCGCTACGTGCTCAACGACCTCTACGTGACGGACTACTGCGTGTGGCTGCAGGCATGCGGCGACGCCACCCTCACCTCCCTCGCCGCAGCGCTGGCGTCGACCACGCTCACGAAGGCAGGGATGGGATTAGATGTGGAGGAGCTGGAGGCGGCGGCACTGGCCTGCATCGCGGAGGAGCTGGAGGCGGCGGCGCAGGCCTGCATCGCGGAGCGGGACGCCGGGGGCGACGTCGCAGCGCTGACGAGGAAGGCAGGGAGGCTGCGGATCAGGGAAGCAGAAGATGACAGCGATGATGATGATAGCGATGACGATGACAGTGATGATGATGATGATGATGATGATGATAGTGATGATGATGATGATGATGATGATGATGACAGTGATGATGATTCTGAGGGTGCCGGAGCTGGTGACGATGATCCGAATGATGTTAAGAGAGAAGATGATAAGAGTAACGTGGAAGCAGGTAGAGACGTCAATTCTAGTGATACCGTGGCGACGTTAGTAGATGAAGCCAGCAGCAAAGCTTGTGTGGCGGCAGCGGGGAGCGAACTGTCTGCTTCCAAACTATCATGAAACTTCACGACACGACGGAAATTCATGGAAATTACGAGCGAATATAGCGGTAAATAGCACATCGCTAACAGGTGGCAAAATTTTATCAGTGGCCTATGCTCCACCCAGGAGCCACGGGCGTAAGTCCAGTAGTGGAGCACACAAAAATGTGGCACTATCGTGGACTTAAAACACGAATTGTGAAATCTAAAGAGAAGGTTAAACGTATTAAAAGTATTAGTTTTTATACAACATGCAGAACGTGTTCATTATTTTATTATTGTCACAGATGATTATAATACTCACAATCATCACTAATAGATATCACAGATATTTATGTTGCAACCATATCCCAAGATCATCGCCTAATCAATATGATATACTCATTAGAAATCATACCTAAATCAAACAACTGTATAGTTAAGATTGAATACAATTCACAGGGACCATGTGTAAAATATTGGTAAAAAATTGGTATTATATAACTAGAATTGTAAATAATTTAGTGAGCTAGTATTTAATTTAATTTTTTACATATAATATATGAAATCAGGAGTATTGATGGAGTGAGATATAAAATTAATTCTCTTTGACTGCTGCCAGGCTATGACCAGTTAACAGTGATCTTTTGCAGAAAGTCCAAATCCATATCCTCAACATGTAAAACCTTGAAAAAAACCAAACTTATAGTATCAGAAATTAATTAGTTCTAACCAGAAACAAAAGTTCTAAATGACATTTGTTTGACCTATTAGAGGGCGAGTCACCACAGATAGTCAGTCTAATTAACACAGATGGTGTGTGCAACGATCAACAAAAATTCCTTAAACTGAATGCATCTCGTAAAACGTGTAAATCTAACGATTTTATAAACTGGAGGTATTTGGAGTACAGATATATTAAACAGATTATATCCCTCATAACACTATCTATTGTTATCTCACTGCCTGAGGACTATGGACCTCACAGCCCAGCCTAGTCGCGATGCGTTACCTTGCTCCAGCTACTGTAGATAAACTTCGCCTCGGCACCGTTGACGAACACTGCTGAGGGAGGTTCACAAACACCGAACACGTCTATAGATCCGAGAACCATCAACGAACTGTAGCCGGCGTGGACGCTCCAAGACGCGACCGAATTCTAGACGACGGAATAAAAACATGAAGATTAATCTCAGTGAACGACCGACCAAACAAACATCCATGGCAATTCCTTTCACCGAACCGGCGCCAATTTTGACTAGTGTCCATACGTGTTTCGACAAGCATTTAGAAGTAAAAAATCAACCTTTGTCGCGTTGAAGCGTATTGCGTTGTAGACGCCGGTGTGATGTGTGTTCATGCTCTCCCCGTCGTCCCAGAACATTTCACCCTCAGCCTCGCCACGCTCAGATAGCGCCACTAGCAAGCCAAACTTGTTCTGTCGACTGAAGTGTAAAGAAAATTAAAGAATAAGAACATTTCTATTTCGGTGTCTCACGTATGTGCGTTCAGTAACCTGTCAAGTTCTGATTTGAAGCAGATACAAAATATTCCTCTATTATTACTATTATTAATTTTATTATCATCATCATCATTATTATCATTATTATATATCAATATTATTATCATATATTCACGAAATTAAGCAGTTTATGATTTCGTCAAAATAGAATAATAATTAAATCTTGAAATAAGTTCATCAGACTTCACGATAGTATATACTATATAGATCGATAGTAGATATTTTAATATGAATCCAAACACACACCGAAAGTTTCGACAACCGCTCTAGCTGTCTCTGTCACGCTAATTAACGAAGCTGCTATGAATTACCTAACAATTCCCTAATGAATTACCATAATTACTACTAACTAATGAGGAGTAGAGCCTGGGTTCTCACCTCTCCGTGGTCGTGCTAGCAGGCACCTGTGTGGGCAGTATGTGACCGCCCCGTACATGCAGGCACGTCTCATCCATTCGCACGTCCACGTTAACATAGCTGCCATTAGACGGCAGAGAGAAGCCAGAGTAGAATCCGTACCAGATGCCGCGTGGAAGGTACGCCCTCACGCTGGTAGCGTGCTGACAAACAATATAACCAATAATGCTGTGACCATGACTAGTGTTGTAGTGTACTAGACAATAGTGTGAGTATTGTATTGCACTGTGTGGTCATATAAGGAGAGAGCAGCAGTTGGAGAGTGTATGTGCGACCGGCGAGATCGAAGGTAGAATACCAAGAGGGAGACCACGGCGTAAGTATATGGACAGTCCGGTGAGGAATGTTGGAGGGAGACATGCTGCTGACAGTCTCTTACAGACGACGAACGATAGAACACAGTGGCGATCTGTGGTAGCCGACATCTATGGATATGGCACCCTGATGATGATGATGATGATGATGATGATGATTATGATGCTGATGATGATGATGATGATGATGCTGATGATGATGATGATGATGATGATGACAATGAGATTAGAGCTGTCGTACTAGACAATAGTGACAGTGACAGGAGCTATTGTCATCTGTTCGACAGATCGTTCCATGATGAGATCGTTGCAAGCTGCTGCTGATAAAGAGTGGCGGGGATTGGTTTACTGAGTATCACTCTCACCTCTTTGAGAACTGGTGAGATGAGGAGAGCTGCACCCCACATGAACTGCTCATCAACGCTGTATGTCTTACTGTCCTTGGGAAACCTTGAGGGACAAAACAAGATGGCAGTTATTTATATCACCATTTTGTGCTCATTCTAGTGGTGATGCCTAAATACCCTAAAAATATTCAGCAAGATGCCGAGAGACAGTTATACGTTACAGATACACTAAATTCATTTAAATCTGGTTTTGTTTTTAAATTTCTGTTTTTTTGTGTATTTGACTTGGTGAGTTAATTTGTTTATGCATTACACATACACACTGCTGTTGAATTTAATACATTTACAAAAGACAACAATTTTACTCACTCAAACATCAATGGCCTAGCCACCGTTTCTCCCCTGGTGGCAGCGAGGTGAAATAGAGTGTAGAGATACGGTAAGAGGCGATAGCGAGTTTGCAAACTTTTCAGGGCGGAACCTTGCATTGCTGCTCCGAACCCAGTAGGATCTTGTGCCTGGCAGAGAAAGCATGACAGCAATAATGCACAAACCCACGATAATACCAGTAAAGCATGACAGCAATAATGCACAAACCCACGATAATACCAGTAAAGCAATTTGTAATAATTCCACTATTGATCATTTATCCCTCTGCCGGCTTTATAGAACGGTTACATCTCTGTTTCTCTTTGGTTGAGGTACAGGTTGATTCTGCAAATACCCCATTGTTAATGGCACTAAATGTTAGCAGGCTCTTCAATCCATTAGACGTTGATTATACAAACATATATATTAAATATGAATAAATGTAAATTATTAAAACTATAGTAAATACATCACAATTTTTATGAGAAAAAAATTAATATTGAAAAAATATATTGCAAAAAACCTATTATAAATTGTCTCATTATCTTGCTCTTGGTTGCTTACCTGAGAATTCTTGGCATTGTGGTTCCTTGCGAATGGATAGAAGGCTCCCAGCTGGGTCCATCGCTGACATAGCTGCTCCGTGGCGTCGTGTGCAAAGCCACAGATATCTGCTCCTACCAGCGGCATACCAAACAGCGAGAACGAGAGGATGCCTGCGTGCGACGGAGAGAGAGATGGTGACCCTCACTCACGCTGCGTGCGACGGAGAGAGAGATGGTGACCCTCGCTCACGCTGCGTGCGACGGAGAGATGGTGACCCTCGCTCACGCTGCGTGCGACGGAGAGAGAGATGGTGACCCTCGCTCACGCTGCGTGCGACGGAGAGAGAGATGGTGACCCTCGCTCACGCTGCGTGCGACGGAGAGAGAGATGGTGACCCTCG
>NW_014577782.1:63383-67781 GCF_000485595.1 Priapulus caudatus | reverse complement strand
GAACAATCATCCATGGTACAACATGTGTCATCCATGGTACAACATGTGTCATCCATGGTACAACATGTGTCATCCATGGTACAACATGTGTCATCCATGGTACAACATGTGTCAAGTAGAGTAAGCATGATCACTCACTGTTCCAATCACTGGCAATCCACTAGCGTTCTTAATGAAGATATCCATGTTAACGCCTTCATCGAATGGAGGATAGTTCCCTCGTCCTTGGGTGACACTGATGCCTGGGTCCTATCATAGCATCATTATATCAGGAGTAAACAACGAGAGAGTAAGACACGTCAGAACAAGAAGAAAAATTCCTCAACATTTACTAGTCTTGGTCCACCTATGATTGAAAATTTCTCAAAAGCCAAGTGGGCCGTGGTCTCTCTCCCATAGGTTATGGACCCTGAGACCAGATGCTAGACACAAAACTAGTCTTGACATTTGTCTTTACATGTTTCTTATACTCTTACACTTATTAAACTTACATTTTTTCGTAGACTGTTGACAGAATTTAGTTTCGTAAAGTTGGCTAACCAAGGAAAAAATTTGTTGGGATTTTTCATTCTCGAAACTAAACAACGTTTTTGTCTACGCTCTAAAAGCAAAGGTTCGTGCTAAGACTAGTTAAAACTAATTTTATTTTTGACAACCTTCATCCCGTCGTCAGCTGTCGCTGACTGGTGTCCGCGTCTACTCACCACGATGGGGACGTAGCGTTGACCTTGCATATGAAGGTCACCCACCAGGTAGGGAAGCTGGGTGAATGACGGCTTGCGCAGCGTAAAGTCAAGCTCCTTGTCCATGTAATCAAGATCATTCCATTGAACGTCCTGCAAGCCAAGACAAGTGATTGAACCATTTATATATATATATATATATATATATATAATTATATTCTTATTATAGTTTAGATAAAATATGTTTATTAAATAATAGTTTTTCATTCCGCCTATAATATTAATTTGAGCTTGTGTACCGATTACAGCAAAGATTACAATACTCACGTATGGAATCCCTGATTTTCTCATTCGGTTAATCACTTCCCCCATGTCCAATGCAGTATCGTAGCCCCATCGACAAAGATGATACCCAAGTGCCCAATATGGTGGCATGGCTGGGCGACCAATCACATCGAGGTACTGTTGGATAACAGATGCTGGATCGGGGCCCGTGAAGAGGTAGAAATCAAAAATACCACCGATGGTGCGAAATGTTATCGCTGGTGTCGGCTGTAGTACCATCTCTGCAACGGGAAATATATCACGTGGAGAGTAAGAAATGGCAGTACAAGCATCAAGGGAATCACTACACGCACAAACATATCTACACATTCAGGAGTAACATAATTATGGATTTATTCCTTATCTTACCCCTAATACACTGTATAGATTTGTTCATGATATCACCATAAAATGGATGATGGGTATTGCTATGATGAACCTACTGTTTATGTAATCACGCATCGCTGTATGAATGTACGATCCTAGGTGCATTATATAGTCATGTTTCCCTTCAGCCTCAGGTGTACTTGCAGCAGCCATTTACAAATATTCAGACGCTACACTACAATAAATGTTCTATAAGGGAATTGCAGAAATTACTTACCCATGGCATTACTATTCAGTAGTAATACGCCAAAACTGTCTCCATTGTCTTCCATGACAAGATAGAACGGGTGCATTCCATACAGGTTCAAATCTCCCTACATCATGGAGTAATAAGGAAGGAAATTAGCAATCGTTGCACACAATCATATCACTTGGGCAAATGTAGCACGCATCAAGTGAATGTAGAAACATTGAGTTTTTGATGTTGCTGTGTTAGTTGTGATTTATCATGTTACATGGTTAAATATGTGTGTGGTATTCCCCAAGTAGCTATCAATTGCTCGCGCTGGGAAAGCAACACTTATCATAATGAACATTGATACTTCAGTGAAACGTGATAGTGATTTTAAATTTAATATAGATTACTTATTTCGCATAACACAACTTGAGAATATACCCCGAATTCTTACCAAATGATCTTGCTTGGAAATAAATACTCACAAGGTTGGGAGCGTTTCCTTTATTCCAGAAGGCAAACCTTGACCAGTTAGTGGGCAGCATGAAGCTGTCTTGATGTTCCCCGAGCCCATAGATGGCGTGACTGGGCAGTCTGCTGGACAGCTGCAAGAACTGGTCAGCAAAGATCATGTTTCCTACTCCGGTGTCAAATCTGAATATATATATATAGCAATGGTATATTGACAGATCAAGTGAAAAGGATAAGTAATGAGTGCGGTGAACGAGTGAAAATGTGTAAAAGGGCGAAAATAATTGGTGAAAAGTATAAAGGTAATGAATGAAATAGAGTAGTGATGATTGAAAAATCGAAGGTAATAAATGAAATGGAAGCGAGAAGACTAAGTAAGGTGAGTTATAAGTGTGAGCTAGATTGTAATAAGAAATAAGTTTAATAATACATGCCTCATGTTATCACACTGTATATGAGCTAAGGTTAAAATGTTTTTTTTCTACACGATTGCTCATCAACTGACACCCTGGGAAGCAGCACAAACTCTGATGACAGCATTTACTGTCATACTACATAGTATGAATCGTTCACTTACAGGACAGTCTGTGTTGATCGCCTCGTAACTTTGAAACTGAAAGGCATCTTCCTGACTGTGACGATGTAGTCTGTGACATTCGCTGCCTTCGCGACACGCGGTGTCTCGATTGGAACTTCATACCTTTTCTCATTCGGATCATAAATCTGTGATGAATTCAAAACAACACCCGTTTAGAAGTGAATTAATGAACCCAGCCACCATAATCACCAGCAAATACAAGCCAGCTTAAATGCTAACATGTGCACCTGGTCTCATTATAACTGCTTCAATGCAGGTTTTTTACACAATTAATGGTGATAGTAAGATTAACTATTTAAATGCCACTTCAACTTCTTCACAACTATTTATCAGATTGATCAGAGTACTTGATCAGTACTCTACAACATAGAGGGACGAAAACTTAGAAAGGGAGAGAAAGATAATGAGAAAGACATGGATAGTTATAGATTGGAAAGGGGATGGCGAGAAGGGATTTGAAAGGGCACAGAGAAAGGTCAAGAGATAAAACATCTCTCTCTCTCTGCTCCTCTCATCTGCTCCTCTCTCTCTCTCGTCTCCTCATCTCTCTCTCATCTCTCTCTCTCTCTACTCCTCTCTCTCTCCATCTCCTCTCTCTCTCTCTCTCTGCTCTCTCATCTCCTCTCTCTCTCTCTCTCTCTCTCTCTTCTCTCTCTCTCTGTCTCTCATCTCTCTCTCCTCTCTTCTCGCTCGCATCGCTCGCTCGCTCGCTCCGCATCGACCTCGCTCAGGCTCTCTCTCTCTCGCTCTCGCTCTCGGCTCATCGCTGCTCGCTCTCGGGGCTCTCGCTCCTCGCGTCTCGCTCTCGCTCTCAAGCTCTCGCTCTCGCTCTCGCGTCTCCGCTCTCGGGGCTCTCGGGCTCACTCGCTCTCGCTGCTCTGCGTCTACGCTCGTCGCCTCGCTCTCGGGCTCTGCGCTCTCGCTCTCGCTCTCGCTCTCAGCTCGTCGCTCTCGCTCCTCAAGCTCTCGCTCTCGCTCTCGCTCCTCCGCTCTCGCTCTCGCTCTCGGCTCTCGCTGCTCAGGCTCTCGCTCATCGCTCCTCGTCTGCGCTGCTCGCTCTCGGCTCTCCGGCTCCTCGCTCATCGCATCTCGCGTCTCGGCTCTCGCTCTACGCTCTCGCTCCAGCTCTCGCTCTCGCTCATTCTAGGCTCTCGCTCTCGGCTCTCGCCCTCGCTCTCTGCTCATCACGCTCATTCGCTCTCGCGCTCTCGCCTCGTCTCGCTCTCTGCTCTCCGGGGAGCTCCGTCTCTCTCCTCTCTCTCTCATCTCTCTGCTCTCTCTGTCTGTCTGTCTTGCTGTCTGTCTGATCTGTCTGTCTGTCTGTCTGTCGGGCTCTCTCTCTCTCTCTCCTCTCTCTCTCTCTCTGCTACTCTTCTCATCCTCTCTCTCTCTCTCTCTCTCTCTTTCTCTTTCGCTCTCTCTCTCTCTCTCTCTTTCTCTCTCTCTCTCTCTCTCTCTCTCTCTCTGTACGTGTCTCTCGCTCTCTCCTCTCTCTCTCTCTCATCGTCTCGTCTCTCTCTCTCTCATCTCTCTCCCTCAAGGTGCTCTCATCTCACTCTCTCTCTCTCTCTCTCTCTCTTCCTCGCTCTCCGTCTTCTCCCTCTCTCTCTCCTCTCTCTCGTCTCTCTCTCTCATCTCGTCTCGTCACTCTCATCGTCTCGTTCTCTGCTGTTCTGCTCTACTGTTCTGTCTGTCTGTCTTGAGTCTGTTGCTGTCTCTGTCCTGTCTGCTGTTCGCTGTTCTTCTGGGCTGCGTCTCTC
>NW_014577782.1:60292-63358 GCF_000485595.1 Priapulus caudatus | reverse complement strand
GAGAGAGAGATTCAGAGAGAGAGAGAGAGAGAGAGAGAGATTCAGAGAGAGAGAGAACAAAAAGAGCGAGCAAGAGAGAGCGAGAGAGAGGGGTGGGGGAGAGAGAACTCAAAAGAGTGAGAGTGGGGGTGCGAGACAATAAACATGTGTAAAAAAAAAAATAAGCCTATAGCTGATTGGAGGTATGAACCTTGAAGTGAAGTCGAGTTTTCGTCTCTAACATCACATCCATTGCAAGCTCCATGACGTCATCAGGGTGGTAGGATGGAACGTCTCTGTACAGTGTCGCCGAATATCCCCACTCCTTACGAACTAGATCGGTTAGTCTGTAGCCAGGGTAGACTAACGGGTAATAGCAGGAGGGAACGCCCGTACCACGTAGTGTAACCTCGATCACGGTGCCCGTGAATTTATCGGTCGTTTGTACGACGTTCCGCGCCGCATTTGGCTCCACTAGAGGGAGCCAACAGCATCCTCGACCTTCGCATGTGGTCTTGTTCCTTTCATCCTCTGGATCACATTCAAACTTTAGTTCATCTGGAACTAGCGTACAAAATCCGTCGAATAGCTTTGGTCTCCTGACGTCATGACCAGGGATAGGTGGCCATGCGTTTTTGAGTTCCAGCACCTGCCTAAGACTTCCGTCATTTTGATGGGGTGAAACGGAAAAGTCGAGCTCTATTGACTCTGGGTTGGAGGGCTGCAGTAGATTGTTGTCTGTGCTGGTTAGACACCTGTACGTTTGGCACAGAATAACGAAAACTAATCCCACACACAGTATTTTGAGACAAATAGTGCAACTCTCGCTATGATCCGAATCTATACTTTCAACGCCCTTGCATGTTTTGGTGCTATCGTGTCGGTTTTTGCACATATTCCTTTCTTCATTCGTGACGAGTACTCCAGTGTTTACACCTTCCATTCTGATTCTTACACTTTACAAGTGGGTGTATGTTTTTATCACGCGCACTGTGCATGTATGTATGCAAAGTCCATGAACAAGACGGGAAGCATGACCGAAATGATATGTCAAGCCTGATACCAGCGCCATTGACGAGAGAGCGGGTGCCCGTCTATAGAGACAAAACCAATATGGCACCCTCCATCACAAATAAATTCTCCACATGGGAGATCGCTCCGAGTCCGACCACTGCGCATGGATTTTCCCACTTTTAAATATTTGTAAAATATAAGAACAAATACGCAGAGATGTCACGTGGTACTATCTAGTGTATTTCCATACGGTTAATTCCGAAAACAACAACAAATTGGCCATTTCATTTTTGACAGATTTTTGTTGTACATGTATCTTGAAACACGAACAAGG
The DNA here is from genome assembly GCF_000485595.1 of Priapulus caudatus. NCBI lineage: Eukaryota > Metazoa > Priapulida > Priapulimorpha > Priapulimorphida > Priapulidae > Priapulus > Priapulus caudatus. The sequence continues at coordinate 62,031 of NW_014577782.1, read as the reverse complement.
ATTAAAACACTGAATTACAGCACTGTGTCACGCACACCTTGTATGGACTCGTACGAAACACAAACGATGAGGATTAAAATACTGTATCATGGCACCGCATCTCTCGTGCACCTGATATCGAGGCGCGCATGTCACTCCACTTGCTCTGGTTGTCTCCCAGCCAGTGTCCCCCGTATCGCCCGGAGCCGGGGAAGGTCGACCGCGACAGGATGAAAGGACGTTTCCCAGTCAGACTCAGCAGTGCACTGCAATGACGAAGAATTAATTACCTCTCAGCAGAAGTGTTTCCTACGCGGCGGCACCGGTTTCCCCAAGGTCACGCGACTATTCGTGTTGCTTTCTCGTCAAGCAATCACGCACTCTTGTTCGCAGACTATATTCGGAATTGGTTTCACGTGGATAATTTTATTTTATTTTCAGCCACGTTCCTATTTATAGAATATTTGGCCTCGGTTTCGCCACACCTGAGTAAAGTCAAAACTGTGTTAACAATTAACACCTTTATAGAATGAACACCTGTCCAGAAAGGACACATCTGACGTCCCCACCCTCGGGTGGTGGCTATACAGTGAAACCACCTCCATAGACCAAACACCTGTCTAGAAAGGCCACTTTTGGAGATTCCCTTCAATGACTTTCACATACAGGTTTGACTGTTCGTATGTTTTCGCCATGTTTAACCGCGCCATCTCGTGAAGCGCTTCCTGCGCGTCCGCCCGCTGCGCGTCCTTCATCTCGCGAACAGACGCGGCCGCTCGGATGAGCGTTTGCCATGCTTGCCTGTAGGTGGCTCTCATCTCGGTGAGTCCGTACAGGCTGTGTAGGTTGTAGTGGCTGCCTGCGTACTGGGTGGAGGAGGGGCAGAGCGTGCCCGCTGCGAGCGATGAGTCATCGACGGCCGGTGTGTAAGGCGGGTTGTCGGTGCGGCTAGTGTTGCTGCAGCCGTGTATGGACCCTGCCGCGCGACTCGTTGGCTCATTCTCATCCTGCAAGAGACACGGATCGCTCGTCAGAAACAGTATAAGTCTTAAGTTTAGCTAGTCTTCACACTTAACATTTTCTCATGGATTGTTGATAGAAACAAAATTAGTCTTAACATTAGTCTTGACGTTAACTTTTTCTCATAGACCTTTGACAGAAACAAAATTAGTCTTAGCATTAGTCTTAACATTAACTTTGTCTCATGACAAAACATTCATTTATCCACGAATTGTGTATCACACTCCCGGAATCCATTTTCAGAAACAAAATTAGTGTTAATACTAACTTTTTCTCAAAGATCATTGACAGAAACAAAAATTAACATCCGTTTTATAATTAATATTTTCTCGTAATAAAAGGGTAAATTAGAATAACCAAAACGTTTTTCCACATAGAATCGGTGGTACTGATCGAGACGTGATACATCAGCGATCAAGCTCGATGATATCACGTGCATTATCTGACACTATCTATACATGCAGGAGTTGTATCATACAAGCCAGATGCCATCGAACGGTACAATCTTGTGGAATTGTGCCAACTGTTTCGTCCAGTATTCCGTAGCCATCGGATGGGTGAAGTCAGGGTACGCCACTTCTCCAGGCCACAACTACAAACAACAACAATAGAAGCAAATGAAGCGGCACTATAGAAAAGCTGCCACCTGATGTCACTCATCATAAATTCTGTACAAATCACAACGATGACCCATGTCACCACACAGGACACTACACATCACAGGTCACTGTGAACAATCA
>NW_014577782.1:58345-59335 GCF_000485595.1 Priapulus caudatus | reverse complement strand
GTGGTACTATCTAGTGCATTTCCATATGGTTAATTCCGAAAACAACAACAAATTGGCCATTTCATTTTTGACAGATTTTTGTTGTACATGTATCTATACGGCATTTTATGGATGCTCACTTGAAACCCGAACATGCGCACTCTAAATTCGTTCCAAAATTTACCGCTGTTTTGCTGGCGGCGCCACTGTCGTAACACCACTTCAGTTTCAAAAATTACCGCTAGGGTTAGGGTTAGGGGTGAGGGTTAAGGGTGAGGGTTAAGGGTGAGGGTGAATGTTGGGGTGAGGGTTAGGGGTGAGGGTGAGGGTTAGGGGATGAGGGTTAGGGGGTGAGGGTTATGTGTGTATAGGGTCGGGTAGGGGGTGAGGGTTATGTGTGTATAGGGTTAGGGGGTGAGGGTTAGGGGTGAGGGGTGAGGGTTAATGTTAGGGTTAGGATTAGAGTTAGGATTAGAGTTAGGGTTAGGGTTAGGGTTCGGGTTCGGGTGTAGGCGACTACCTAGACTCGTTGGTGGAGTAGGTGAGGTAAGGTACTGCATATTAGATAGCACAAGGGTACGTTTGGTATATCGACCGGTTCCGGCAGTACCCCGGGTGATATAGACCCTCTCAGCTGAAGTATCTATGGTGTCAGGTAAAACCGAGTGCTATAGTTAATTGTTAAATCGTGACATTTATTTGATTGTTAGTCAAATATTGCCAAACATCATTCCTATATTTATTATGTAACTATGTATTTCTTACATACCCGGAGAGGGGCTGTACAAGAAATAAATTCAATTCAATTCAATGCATAAAATGCCATTGGACGGTGGCGCCTCAGCACAAGAGTGGTACATTTTGGAACGAGTTAGGCGTGCACTAACGTTAATGATTACCGCTCCTGCTCGTAACGGCCGCTATAAGGGAATTATTTATTATTATTTTGAATTATAATTACACAATACACATGTATTGCATTACATGTGTGAGTTCTGTATTGCATTACAT
>NW_014577782.1:54295-58335 GCF_000485595.1 Priapulus caudatus | reverse complement strand
GGCGATGGAGCGAGAAGAGAGAGAGGCCGAGCGAGCGATGCGAGCGGCAGCGAGCGAGCGAGCGACGGAGGAGAGAGAGAGAGAGAGAGAGAGAAGAGAGAGAGAGAGAGAGAGAGAGAGAGAGGAGAGAGAGAGCAGAGAGAGAAGAGAGAGAGAGAGAGAGAGACGAGAGAGAGAGAGAAGAGAGAGAGAGAGATGAGAAGAGAGAGAGAGGAGAGAGAGAGAGAGAGAGGAGAGAGATGAGATGAGGAGAGAAGTAGAGAGGAAGAGAGAGAGAGAGAGAGAGAGAGAGAGAGAGAGAGAGAGTAGAGAGAACAAAAAAGAAGAGCGATGCAACGAGATAGCGGGAGATGATGAAGAATCAAAAGAGTGAGGAGGGGGGTGCAAAGCAACAAACAGTGTGAAAAAAAATATAAGCTAATAGCTGAATTGGAATTGTGAGAACCTGAAGGAAGGGTCGAGTTTTCGTCTCTAGATATTATAGTGCCATTGCAACGCTCCATGACGTCATCAGGGTGGTAGGGACGGAACTCTCTCTGTAGCAGTGTCGCCGATAATACCCCACTCCTTACCGAACTAGATTCGTTATGCCTGTAGGCCAGGGTAGCTGAACGGGTAATAGCAGGAGGAACTGCCCGTACGGCACGTAGTGTAACTTCTGATCAGCGGTGCCCTGTGAATTTATCGTGTTGTTTGTACGACGAGTCCGCGCCGCATTTGGCTCCACTAGACGCGGGAGCAACAGCATTCCTCTGACCTTCGCATGTGGTCTTGTTCCTTTCATCCTCTGGATCAATTCAAACTTTTAGTTTATCTGGAACTAGCGTACAAAATGCCGTCGAATAGCTTTGGTCTCCTGACGTCATACCGAGGGATAGGTGCCAATGCGTTTTTTGAGTTCCAGCACTGCCTAAGACTGTCCGTTCATTTTGATAGGGGTGAAACGGAAAAAGTTCGGAGCTCTATTGATCCTGGGTTGGAGGGCTGCAGTAGATTGTTGGTCTGTGCTGGTTAGACACCTGTACGTTTTGCGACAGAATATAACGAAAAACGTAATCCCACCACACAGTATTTTGGAGACAGAATAGTGCAACCTCGGCTATGATCGAGATCTATTACTTTCAACGGCGCCTTGCATCTTTGGTGCTATCTTGTCGGTTTCTTGCACGATATTCCTTTCTCTTCATTCGAGACGAGTACTCCAGTGTTTACACGCTGTCCATTCTGATTCTTACACTTTAGCAAGTGTGGCGTATGTTGTTATCACGCAGCACTGTGCAGTATGTATGCAAAGTCCATGATACAAGACGGGAAGCATGACCGAAATGATAATGTCAAGCCTGATACCAGGCGCATTAGACGAGAAGAGCGGTGCCCGTCTATAGAGACAAACCAAGTAATGGCACCCACTCCAATCACAAAATAATTCTCCTACAATGGAAGGCGATACTCCGAGTCCAGAGTCCGACCACTGTGCATGGATTTCGGCCCCTTTAATATATTTGTAAATATAAAGCAAATACGCAGAGATGTCCACGTGGTACTACCTAAGTGCATTTCCATACGGTTAATTCCGCAAACAACAACAACAAATTGGCCATTTTTCTTTTTGACCAGATTTTTGTGTAGCAATGGTATCATCTATACGGCATTTTTATGGATGCTCACTTGAAACCCGAACATGCGCACTAAATGCAACTTAGTATGTACGCGAAGTATTGCTCATAAGGTCTATGTCCACCAGGGTACGGCCGGAACGTACCCTGGGTACGGTCCGGTATAGCCCGAACGTACCATGGTCCACTATAGTGATATGGTTTAGGGTAGGGTACGGATGACGGGGTTAGGGTTAGGGTTAGGGTTAGGTTAGGTAGGATGAGGGTTTAGGGTTAGGGTTTAGGGTTAGGGTTAGGGTTAGGGTTGGGGTTGGGGTTGGGGTTGGGGTTAGGGTTAGGGTTAGGGTGTAGGCGAGGTATGGTCAGGCATATCGATGTGAGCAAAAGGTAGCGTTTCGGTATAGTCGACCGGTTTCCGGCAGTCACCCCGGGTGCTATATAGACCCTCTCAGCAAAATATTATGTGTCATGGTAAAACCGGGGCTATAGTTAATTTGTTAAATCTTGCAGAACATTTATTTTGATTGTTAGTTCAACATATTTGGCCAAACCATCATTCTATATTTATTATGCTAACTATGTATTGTCTTAGACATACCGGAGAGGGCGTGTACAAGAAGTACAATTCAATTCAATCAATGCATAAAATGCTATTGCGGAGCGGGTGGTCTGCCTCAGCGACAAGGAGTCGGGTACAGTTTTTGTTGGGAGCAGAGTGTAGGGGCGTGCACGATATCGGAGTTCAGAGAGTGAGCAGTGCATAAAATGCACAGCGACAGTAAAGAACATAGACTGGTACCCGTCCCTTCTTGCAAACTCGATATATCGCTATATCAAGCTTGGGAGAAGGGACGGGTACCCGTCTATGTAATAACACAGCCAGACGATTTCAGTTACAATTAGCAACCTCACAGAACTGCTCAGTGAACCACACTTGCCTGGGATGGAGCTAGAAAGTGACTATTTGTTCGTGAAATAGGGGCGAGACGTGATAGAGCCATTCAGAAATAAGTAACAAACACGTGCGGCGTGTGTTGTATGGTGTAAGAGTGAATAATTCAATTTGATTTTGTGATCCAACTGAACTGAAATCGACGACATACACCACTGACTGGCACTGCACTGGCACTGTCAGTGTCACTCTTGCATGTCTCCAATTAAAATGGTTAATATTAGTATGAGCCCCCATTTTCGGCGAATCACTCGTAGCTGCTGTCCGTTGCTCAGGAATGCAGGCCAGCGCTACATTTCCATCTCATCATCCAGGTACATGCGATCAAGTGATGCTGCTCTCGTCCTAATTGACGATGCAAGCAGCGATTGGCATATGATTATGACATGGTAGCTCTAGTAGTAGTAGTACTATAGCTCTTCGCTCCGCTGCAAGCCTGCGATGATCCAATGATATGGCGATATGATAGCATGTAAACTACATTATATATATGTAATAGATATCCATGCATTAAATGATAGAATGCTTAGACGTGAAAGCTATAAATAACCGATATACGCCGACTTACAAGCTTCTTCCTCAATTTTATAATCAATGAAATCGTGTCTCATTTAATATTTTATAATCGTAATGCAGAAGCTGTAATTTATAGCCAAAATGAATCGCTTATTTTTCCTAACCCTATCAATCATCGAGTGACATATAATGCGAATATCAGGAAATAATCGGATAAACATTGCGTCATCGGAAAATCGTTGTAATTAAAATTTAATTAATCTCCTACGCCGTCTCAGAGCGACGATACAGGTGGAGCTGACTAGCAAGCGCTATCCACAGCTGCGGCGCGGCAACTTCGCAACGTTGAACGACGACGACATCGGCTACTTCCGGTCGTTTCTCTCGTCGTCGCAGGTTTGCACCGACCGAACGGAGCTGGATGGATACAACGAAGATTGGATGCACATGTGCAAAGGTCGGGGGTCCACAAATATAGGCCTACCTGAAATATATATTTGGTTATTGTAACATGATAATTGAGTGCGTAGAAGACGGAGTTAATGAGTGAAATACAAGATTTATTGTTCCATTTGCTATGACATCTACGAACCGTCTGCTTTAACTGCCTACAGCTAACGAACAGACTAGATCCTAAAGTAATTAATCTAAAGTAGATTAATAATTGATCCTAAGTAGATTGTAAAGATGCGCTGTTATTGGCTATTGCTGGACGACACCAGTGAGTGGGTGTACTTAACTTCACCAGGCTAATACATACGATAAACGATATGAATAACTAACTATATGCGTTATAATTATAAACTAGATTGTGTTAAATATTAGCCAACGTCCAGCTAAATAATATAATGTAATATATCATACAGTAACACATCCGTGCCGCCATTACAGGTGCGAGTTCTGTATTGCATTACAGGTGCGAGTTCTGTATTGCATTACAGGTGCGAGTTCTGTAT
>NW_014577782.1:50955-52725 GCF_000485595.1 Priapulus caudatus | reverse complement strand
GCATTACAGGTGCGAGTTCTGTATTGCATTACAGGTGCGAGTTCTGTATTGCATTACAGGTGCGAGTTCCCTCGTGTTGAAACCGAAGACGACCGACGACGTCTCGCGCATCATGGCGCACTGCGATAAGCGCCATCTGGCGGTGGTTCCGCAGGGCGGGAACACGGGGCTGGTCGGAGGCAGCGTTCCTGTGTTTGATGAGGTCGTGCTTAGCACTGCGCTCATGAATAAGATCCTAGACCTCGACGAGATATCAGGTGAGCGGTGCAGCATAACCCGGGCGATCGATGTGTGAGGTGGAGTGTGGGGGGAGGGGAGATTGAGAAGTATTTATTCAAACATTCGACTGCAATTCTTCCAAACTTCCATGTGTAATTTGATGATCTAACTCAATGAACATATATGCAACATCTGTCTCTCTCTCCTCCCCCTCTCTCTCTATGTGCATGCGCGTACACATACAGACACACTCACCACCCCCGCACGCGCTTGCCTTCCGCAGGTGTTGTCACGTGTCAGGCAGGCTGCATCCTGGAGACGTTGGATGACCACGTCGCGGAGCGCGGACTCGCGATGCCGCTAGACCTCGGAGCGAAAGCAAGCTGTCACATCGGTGGTAACGTGTCGACGTCAGCCGGCGGCGTGCGTCTGATCCGATACGGATCGCTACATGGGAGCGTGCTCGGCCTAGAAGCCGTGAGTGTTGGGGGTGAATGCATTCCAGGGCTCCCTCTGGCTGTTTTAAAGTTTGAGCCAAGACTTGAGCCACCAAAGTTATTTTAAAAAAACTAATTAAAACTAAAATTAAAATTAAAACTAATTAAAAAACTATAGCCACTGTTCACTTTATTGTATGTGCTAAGCAAGGCATAAACAGGTGATGGGCATGGGAAAAGAGGTGTACGAAAACATTTCACGACACGACACTGCAATTTCTTTATTCAATCGTAATTTTGTGAGCAGTTAAACCATTTGCTATGTGCTTTGGCCAGTGGTGGGGGAAGTTTGGAGAAGCTGTTTCTGCAACCCTGACAGCGCTCTGTCTCTCGCGCGCGCGTGTGGATAGGTGCTAGCGAGTGGAGAGGTGCTGGACTGCATGTCAGGGATGAGGAAGGACAACACGGGATACGACCTCAAGCAGCTGCTGATTGGCTCAGAGGGAACGCTGGGCGTGGTCACCAAGGTGGCCATCTTGTGTCCCAGCAGACCGGCGGCAGTCAACGTGGCATTGTTGGGTAATTGTTCGTCTTGGCTGTTAGCGTCAGCATAGAACTGCCGGCAGTAGATGTTCGAATAAGACGAGCTCTTAGTATTTTCACCTGCATGTAAAATTAACAATATTATCACTCTTCAAGTATAGTGTCTTTTATTGTCCTCTTAGAAATTTGAATAAAATGTAGATTCAATAAATTTCTTTGCATATTTAACATGCTCGCTCCAGTTCATCTCTCTATCCATTTAAATCCCTTCAGTGTCTTCACTACAGATAGTTTGGTGCCACCCTTTCTCCTTTGGTCTGCAATTGACATGCAAGTTCAGGACTACTCTTGTTTCTCCTTTCAGCCTGTAACAGCTTTGCAGATGTGCTAAAGACACTGCAGAAGGGCAAGGCTATGCTCAGTGAGATACTGTCTGCCTTTGAGCTGATTGACAGTGCTTCCATGATGGCCGTGGAAAAGTACCTGCACCTCAGGTGTGCGTGCGTGTGTGCAGGTGTGCGTGCGTGCGTGCGTTCGTGCATGTGTGCAGGAGTGTGTGCGTGCGTGCGTG
>NW_014577782.1:48487-49799 GCF_000485595.1 Priapulus caudatus | reverse complement strand
CAGTCAGAAGTGGTCTTAGGAGCGGGCTATTTGGAGCGCGATTTAGTGAGCTAATTGCGTTCACACTTGTAAAAAGCTCAGTTTTTCGAGCGAGCTACAAAAACCGGGTTTTGCAGCCCGCTAATTCGCGCCAGTGTGAACGCACCTACTGTATAACTGCCACTGAAGGAAAAAAACAGAAAACTGTCCTTTATAGATGGGTGGTGTCTTTTCTATGGACGTGTCAGCTAACACAGGTTTCACTGTACATGGTTTCACTTCACTATAGTCTATCAGCTGGGGGAAGTCCTGTGTGCATTTATATGTCCCCGCAGTTTGACGCTTGATTCATGTAGGGGACACCCCTGGGAGTAAAAAAAACTTGGGTAGACATTCTGAATCATGCAAAGGATAGTTGAAATTTAAGATTGCGTTCAAGATGGCCGTCAATTCATGTAATTGGGTCAGGCTATCAGTTAATTCAATTTTATGGGTCAGGCTATCCATTAAAACTGATACCCGTACCGAAAATGCATTGTAATGTTATCGGGTTCCTCTGTGTGTATATATATGGTGGTAGAGGTATATAACATCTGCAGTGCGTCTAGATCTATCTGCAACTTTCCGGCGTTTGACAGGAATCCTCTCTCGAGCGGAGAGTTCTACTGTCTCGTCGAGACGTCGGGGTCACACGCAGGTCACGACGAAGAGAAGCTGACAGCGTTCCTAGACAGCGTCATGGAGGAGGGGAGCGTGTGCGATGGCACTGTCGCTCAGGGTATTACCCAGCAGAAGGTGAGCATGAGAAGCAGGGTATAGAGCGTGTACGACGGCACTGTCGCTCAGGGTATTACCCAGCAGCAGGTGAGCACGAGAAGCAGGGTATAGAGCGTGTTTGATGGCACTGTCGCTCAGGGTATTACCCAGCAGAAGGTGAGCAGGAGAAGCAGGGTATAGTGCGTGTGCGATGGTACTGTCGCTCAGGGTATTACCCAGCAGAAGGTGAGCAGGAGAAGCAGGGTATAGTGCGTGTACGACGGCACTGTCGCTCAGGGTATAACCCAGCAGCAGGTGAGCACGAGAAGCAGGGTATAGAGCGTGTGCGACGGCACTGTCGCTCAGGGTATTACCCAGCAGCAGGTGAGCAGGAGAAGCAGGGTATAGAGCGTGTGCGACGGCACTGTCGCTCAGGGTATTACCCAGCAGAAGGTGAGCAGGAGAAGCAGGGTATAGTGCGTGTACGACGGTACTGTCGCTCAGGGTATTACCCAGCAGAAGGTGAGCAGGAGAAGCAGGGTATAGTGTGTGTGTGTGTGCGTGCGCGTGTGCGTGT
>NW_014577782.1:34293-41054 GCF_000485595.1 Priapulus caudatus | reverse complement strand
AACATAATACTAAACAACCAAAAACTACCTCGGGTACATATCTGTAGTACCTGATACGACAACGACCCCATCTGCATTAATAACCTTACAACTGATCAGTGGCAATTATTTGACCTAGAGCTATAACAATACAATATAGGTTATAACAAAACCCAATTGTATAATGGCAATACTCGTTACATATCATTCCAAACAACAATAGGTGTTTGTGATTTTGTAATAGTAAACTGTCCTTCATGATTCAACAATAACGAGAAAACATTTAAGCACTTACTTGAAATTTACAGTAACTCGTGTAACTGCAGGTTTGCCACTGTACCATCTATATATTCTGTGATGTCACCGGAATTACTACAGCAGAGATCTCAATGATATGTATCCGCAGACTTCTGCTGATCGATGGGCAAGGATGCTAGTATCACAAGTGATATTTAGTTCTATTAGAGAGGTATTCAAAGGTGTTACACGTGAGAATAACCGCGTAGTACGCGACCTGCTGCGGTAGGTTGCAGGATGTACATAGCTCAGTTATGTAACAGTGAGCAGTGAAGGCAGGCAGCCACGCACACTCATGTGTGCATGCCACATCACACCACGACAGCTTTCCAGAGAGCTTTCACAGCTTATGAACATACACACCCACGTAGGAATGATTACTGGTCGCAATATGTAGAGAATCGGAGAACGCGTCGCGGGGAGAGCCCCGGAACGCGTCGCTACGCGCGTTTACACACGTATCACAGAACGGGGGAACCGACTTCGAACGAATCAGATCTTGAGCGAGAGTTTTGATTTATCCGCCAGCGTGCGTACAAGCGAGCGGGTTGATCATCGATCGGTGATGTGCAGTTCTTCCAGCCCCATGCCGCCGCCGTGGTGCGACACGCGGTAGCGAGCGAGGTCCTTCCTCGTAACTATGCCGATCACCTGCAACATATGGCAGACACGGTCTCAGCAAAACGTGATGGTGGCGCCATCTATTGATCCGCTTTATTTATTTTTTTTGGTTTTTCATGCGGGCGCTTCAAGGCAGCAGAGGACGTGCAACAACCAATGTAAACTTTAATAGCAGGAGCAGAAGCAGTTTTTATATTCACTATTAGAGGATTAACGAATTTAAGGTTTATTTTATTTCATTTACTGAGACAAAAGCTTGAAGACACCACCCTGGGTGTACCCGAGTTAAAAAGTCTACTAAGTTAAGGAAGAGGAAAACGAAAAAAATGAAGAAGAAGAAGAAAGAAGACGAAAAAGAATGTAAGGAATGTATCATCCTGTCCCCTAGCGCCACCTGGTGGTAGACGTACCTGGTGTCTGCCGTTCAGCACGACAACATGGCGGAGGCCGAGAGCTCGAAACAACCGAAATATCTTCGGCAGTGACGCCTCCTGTCAGAGAAAAGAGAACACGCGTGTAACGCCGCGTTTGTCGCCAGGGCATTCTACGACATGCACATAGTGCTGCAGCGAGTTCCCTTCTTACCGTGGGAACCACCGCCACTGTCCACCAACATCTACGCCAAGTAAGCAAGGCCTGTACGTGCGTGCGTGCGTGCGTGGGTACGTGTGTGTTGTGTGTGTGTGTGTGGATGGGTGCGTGCGTGCATGCGTGTGTGCGCGTGTGCGTGCGTGTGTGTGTGGGCGCGCGTGTGTGTGTGTGTCTGCGTGTGTGTGTGTGTGTGTGTGGTGTGGTGTGTGTGTGTGTGTGTGGTGCGTGTCGTGCGTGGCGTGCGGCGTCCGTGCGTGCGTGCGTGCTGCGCGCGCGCGCGCGTGCGTGTGTGTGCGTACGTGCGGCTGGGTGCGTGTGTGCATTCATTGTAATTCCAAGGTAGTTGCCCCAAAGAAGAGTTGTGTCTATCAAGAGCATCGGAATATATAATTAATACACATTATTATAATTATATTTATAAAAAGACACAACAGACACTGTTACGAACACGTAGACATAAAGTGATAATAATGATGAGCTCTATGAATTTCTATCAGTAGTAGAACCTGATGAGAACGTTTAGTAATGCTGCTGGCATGGTAAGTACAGCCGTGACAAAATACGTCATACCCTCTCTACAAGCACCACTGCTCGCGCGCGGGGGGAGGTGGCAACGTGGGCGGTGAGCGTGACTCGGTGCACCACGAGGGAAGCCATGTTTGTCAGGAGACGAATTTACAATTTTAGCCACTTGCGAAAAATCGCGAGTGCCTAAAAAATCTACGTGCTAAAATGAATTCTAACATGCAATTGTTTTTGTACAACAAACTACTTCTCAATATTCGTTGGTTCCCGCTAGTGTTCGGAATAAGACTATCATTAGTGCAGGGAACCAGCGAAGTTCCGTTGGGCGTGCTGCAAGAAGCGATCGGCATTATGAAAGTGTAAACAGCGTACGGCAAATAACGGAAAATTGAAACTTGTTTAGGCAATTTAACCGACCAGTTTGACCATTAATCATGAAATATATTCTTTCCGTGATCGACAGTGATAATGTATGCGGTGTATGCTATAAATCTCCAATCGCAGAAAATAGCAAGTGCTTATAATTATTTTCTACTCGCAATTTCTCAATATCGACACACATTTTGCGAGTTAGCAATCTATGGAAATTCGAGCCCTGTGTTGTGTTTGCTGTCGTGTAGAGAGGTGATGTCACATCCTGTGGTTGTGTTTGCTGTCGTGTAGAGAGGTGATGTCACATCCTGTGTTGTGTTTGCTGTCGTGTAGAGAGGTGATGTCACATCCTGTGTTGTGTTTACTGTGCACTCGGCAGTTAGATGCGATATTATATGACTACTAGGCACTTTAATTTAATTTAATTTAATTTATTTTTTGGGTTAGGGTTAGGGTTTAGGTTAGGGATAGGGTTTAGGTTAGGTTAGGGTTAGGGTTAGGGTTTTTTTTTTTAAGTGCCTAGTAGTCATATCCTAAGTGCCTAGTAGTCATATAATATCGCATCTAACTGCCGGGTGCGTTTACTGTCGTGTAGAGAGGTGATGTCACATCCTGTGTTGTTTGCTGCCGTGTAGAGAAATGATGTCATATCCTGTGTTGTGTTTACTGTCGTGATAGAGAGGTGATGCTCCATCCTGTGTTGTGTTTTTCTGTCGTGTAGAGAAAATGATGTCATATCCTGTGTTGTGTTTGCTGTCGTGTAAGAGGTGATGTCACATCCTGTGTTGTTTGTTTGCTGTCGGTGTAGAGAGGTGATGTCACATCCTTGTGTTGTGTTTGCTGTCGTGTAGAGATGGTGATGTCACATTCCGTGTGTTGTTGTTACTGTCGTGTAGAGAGGTGATGTCACAATCCTGTGTTGTGTTTGCTGTCGTGCTAGAGAATATGATGTCATTAATCCTGTGTTGTGTTTGCTGTCGTGTAAGAGGTGATGTCACATCCTGTGTTGTGTTTGCTGTCGAGTGTAGAGATGTGATGTCACATCCTGTGTTTGTGTTTTGCTGTCGTGTAGAGAGGTGATGTCACATCTGTGTTGTGTTTACTGTCGTGTAGAGAGGTGATGTCACATCCTGCTGTGTTGTGTTTACTGTCGTGTAGAGAGGTGATGTCACATCCATCCTGTGTTGTGTTTGCTGTCGTGTAGAGAGTTGATGTCACATCCTGTGTTGTGTTTGCTGTCGTGTAGAGAGGTGATGTCACATCCTGTGTTGTGTTTACTGTCGTGTAGAGAGGTGATGTCACATCCTGTGTTGTGTTTGCTGTCGTGTAGAGAAATGATGTCATATCCTGTGTTGTGTTTACTGTCGTGTAGAGAGGTGATGTCACATCCTGTGTTGTGTTTGCTGTCGTGTAGAGAAATGATGTCACATCCTGTGTTGTGTTTGCTGTCGTGTAGAGAGGTGATGTCACATCTGTGTTGTGTTTGCGTGTCGTGTAGAGAAGGTGATGTCACATCCTGTGTTGTGTTTGCTGTCGCTGTGTAGAGAGGTGATGTCACATCCTGTGTTGTGTTTGCTGTCGTGTAGAGACCAGTGTATGTCACATCCTGTGTTGTGTTTGCTGTCGTGTAGAGAGGTGATGTCACATCCTGTGAAGACGCTGCGGGAGGGTGGAGAAGGGTTTCCAACATCGTCTACTACCTACGCGACGAAACTTACAACGGATTCCCCGTCGTTGATGAATACGACCCAGAACACGTGAGTGCCTCGCCGCATTGTCGCCTAAAACACATGACCATCTCACACGTACCGTAGATCTACGCGAACAGGCCGCATATATATAACCAGAACACATGACCATCTCAAATGTACCGTAGATCAATGTGTGATAATGTGACGATAGTATTACATGGAATGTGTCAGACCAGCAAGCTATCAAACTGAACCTCTAGTTATGCACATCCTAATGATAAGCTCTGTGTATAGTAATGGTGTTTGTGCAAGTTTCTCGCGATTAGTCTTTTATGTCAACACCTTATCAATAATAATATATTATAATATTATATATATTATTATATATTATAATAATGCACACCTTATCAGACCAAGGTTATGTGACGATTAATAATTAATATAGGAACAAGGGTAAATTATAACCTACGTGTACATTTTAACTAAATACAATAGTACTAGGAATAAAATTGATCTATGTGGATAAAGCCATCATACTTGTGATATAGTGATATAACTCGAGTAATAATTGATTCATTAACGACGTAATATGAGTGTGACCTGCTTGACTGTTAGCGCTGATTTTCTCTGTGTGTGAGCGGCGGTTGTCTCGTGTGTGACGGTGCATTTGTCATCGTGGTTGACGCGCGGTGTATTTGTCATCGTGTGTGACGCGCGGTGTATTTGTCATCGTGCAGGAAGAGGCGGGTCACCGGGCATTGTCTCGTGATGTTGCCCGGGGTTTTGTTGATAGTGAACATGGGTGCGTTCGGACCGGGAATCACTTCGATTCGCAGCTCTCCCCGACGTGTTCTGCTCCAACATAAGGTGAGAGCGTTTGTTTGTTACCACAAGCGTGATATCATGAATACAAGGTGCCTGTAGATATATCTGCTTGGGGGTCGAGAGTGTATTTCTGCGGTTTTTGCATCGAATTGGTCCTGTAAGAAATTCTGTGTGATTGCTTCGAGTTGGTATTTCAGTATGTAGCGTTCGCGGTTATTACATTACTCACCTTGACATGTCGCGTCAGCTGAGCTATTGCCATGGGTCGTCGGTCGTTCGTAACGTCCGTCCCGTTCGTCCTCGTCAACATTTGTTTCGTCGTAACCGACTAAACTCAGGACCGTTTGAACCCACATGTTGAAATTGGGTGTAGTTGGTTACTGCTATGCTCCATATGGAATGTGCCTATTTTAAAACCGCAGTCGACGTACTATTTTGAGGGCCACGGCAATTTTTTTGCAAAATATTGAATTGCCATTAGCAGTTCAGGTTCAACGATTTGCTCACTTTTTTGGTATGTGAATGACAGTAAGGGCAGGGGTATTTGATATTTAAAAAAAAGAAGCAAAGTTATAGGTAAGGGTTTGGGCAATTATATATGCATATTTATATAGACACAAACAGTCTGTGGTGTCACACTCGTCGTCTGGTTGTTTTGTACAAGATGTTCATTGACGAATCTCTTTAATGGCAAAATGTGGTATTTTCTCTCCACCCCGCCACCCCGCGATAAAAACGTCTATTTAGAGATAGAGTTTACAAAACATGTCGGAACGCCAGCATAACCTATTTATTTCAAAACGCCATTGCTACAAAGCGGTAATAGCGCCATCTAGCGGTCAACAAATGTGATTTATTTGTGTTTATAAATTATTATTGCGACTTATACACGATCGTGCATCGTTTTTCATATAATGTACGTTCAGATGGTTGCCTAAATTAATAACTGAACTTCATTCTTACTCACTCATTTTGTACCTTTTTTGTGGTGAGGCTACGCAGTGGATCATTGACACTTTCATGTTATTCTGTATAGAATCCAAAACTTTTTATTGATTAAATCCATGTAGGATTTTGACCTCATTTTAGTGTAAGAAAGTATAATGTTTATAGAGTATTAAGGTACAATACTAAAGTCATTTGTATTGATGTTTCTCTTGGATCTGAATTTTCTTGAGTTTGATTTTTACGGTCCTTCTGTTGTGAGAATATAAGGATGAATATGTATGTAGGCTGCGTTTATACATTTTTAGCTCACCTTGAACGTACGTCAAGTTGAGGCTATTGCCATGATGGTGCGTCGTCCGTCGTACGTCGTCCGTGCCGTCGTTCAACATTTGCGTTTCGGTCAAGTCGGTAACTCAAGGGAACCGTTTGACCCACATGTTTGAAATTGGGTGTAGTTTTACTGCTATGCTCCCTATATGGAATGTCGCTATTTTTAAACACGGCCAGTCGACGTAACTTTCTTGAGCCCACGGCAATTTTTTTGGCCAAAAAATTAGGAATTGCCATTAGTCATGTCAGGATTCAACGGAATTTTGCTCATTTTTGGTATGCTGAATGAATAAGGCTATCGGGTTTTGATATTAAAATAAAAAGAAGCAAATTAGTAGGGTTTGGCAATTAATATAGCCATACTTATATAGACACAAACAGTCTGTGGCTGTCACACTCGATCTGGTTTGTTGTACAAGATTTCATTGACAATATCTTTAATGCCCAAAAATTGGTATTTCCTCTCCACCGCCGATAACGTCGTATATTGAGTAGAGTTTTTACAAACATGTCGAACGCAGCAAACCTATTTATTTCAAACGCCATGCTTACAAGCGGTATAGCGCCATCTACGGTCATCTC
>NW_014577782.1:29798-33169 GCF_000485595.1 Priapulus caudatus | reverse complement strand
AAGGGAACTCGCTGCAGCACTATGTGCATGTCGTAGATGCCCTGGCGACAAACGCGCGGTAATATATTATTCACACACGCTCGCCCACCACATCCACCCACCTATATCCTCTTTATCATCTAGTATTGTCTAGTATCTAACCTCCTATTATCTTACAAACACACAAAAAAGAATCCGAAACATCTATTTCATAGAAAACCCTGCCCACTTGATACCCTCATACCCTAGACTGGTTCCATTCCCCTACATCAAGGACGGGAAAGTGCCCCTTTCTCAAATTTCTTTTCCAAGTATCACTGCCAGGCACGGTCGTGATAACACCCCCCCCCCCCCACACACTACTTACCTCGTTGAAGAAGTCACCGACCCACTTGGTGACCATGAGCACGAGCATGATGGGAAGGCCGAAGGTGACGTTTCCGCACGCCTCCATGAGGATGACAGTGAGACTGATGGTCATCCGCACGACCCCGCCCAGCTGTGCAGCCGCGCCTATCAACGCGTACTTACCCAGGTCCACGCCCTGAAAGACGTCATTAATTAATCAACCAAATAATAATTCACACGTAAATTAACAATACTTTAATTAACAATTGGAAATGCGTTGCTACGGAAAATCTTTCGGCTAAAAGATTCGCGCCAGCGAGGAGAATTACGAAACGCGACAACATGGCCGCTCTGAGTAACACACGCCTGCAGCCACAGTCCACAGCAACAGAACTGAAACTCACTGCATCTGCCTGGACTGATTAACAGGTAGTTCTAGCCGATCAGCATTGAGATGTGGGTCTCCTAAACGAAGCTCAGTGAAGAAGTGACAGAATTTCAAGTCAACCATTCAACGCGCAAACACATAAGCATTTGCAGCTCGACCCTAGCTAGCGACAACATCCAAGGTGGGCATGAGGTGAGACACTCAGACAGATAGATCAACGTGTGTTCAAGCTAAAAGTACTAGCCAACTATCACTGAATCCCCGTCATGGTGCGTGAATGCGAAATATTTCACGACAGCCATCCATCCATACCTTGTCTGGGAATATGTAGAACATGAGCAGATAAGCTATAATATAAATATATATATATCTAAATATGTATTATATAAGCTATAATATATATGTGAACCACTCCAGCAAAACCAGGATTAAGTAGGAAATTCTACAAATTGAGTTATGTGCACATCTGAATAGATCATTTAATTACCTTTAAAATGACATCTAATATTTGGCTATATCTAAAGAATTGACCGATCTACAGCAATTTGAAGATCGGAAACCGACTTATTCCGGAATATGCAGCTTTGGAGATAAAGCATTCCGGGTAAAGGGCCCAGTCGGGGATGAGCGGTCAGGGGCCCTTCAAAAAATTTAAAAAAAATTTTATTTCTATTTTTTAATTAAAAATGACCATAATAATCTGATATCTGAAATTATATATCCGGATTAAATATGCACTTGGGAACTTATTTTTGTAAAAATCTCATTTTTGTCCAGGTAGGCCATTTTCAGCATTGACATGTGTGCGTGCTCATTACTCAAAACAATGACTTCCGACTTAGTCCGTATTATGCTGGAGTGGGTCACATATATATATATATATGTATTATATGAAGCTATAACACGCGCTCACGCCATCCGTCCGTACCTTGTCAGGGAATATGTAGAACATCAGCATGCCTACGAGGCGTCCCCACCCGGCTCCAATCAGCAGCATGGGGATGAAGAGACCGCTAGGAACCTGCAGTCCGTACGTCCAGCAAGCAAGCAGGAAGTAGAGCAGGCAGAACACAGACAGACCTCGCACGCTGTACGAACCTACAAGCAGACGACAAACGCACGGCTGACGACGGTCACGCAAACATCGGAGTCTAAATGTGGCGAAACCCGCGAGATCGCTCGCACGTCTACTCAGTGTAACGATAAGAGAAACTATTTTGCTTCAAAACGCATTAGCATACACATCAAATGATCGTGAAAGTCTGCTATGTATGCTGCTGTACTGTATAGACGTGTTTAAGCAAAAAGTACTAACTATTATCACTTCGTAAAAGTTCTTTATTACGTGTATTGTGAAATCACATCACGTTCAATACCAACGTTCGCTGTTGTGTACCAATATCAAATATAAATTCCACAAACTTAAATTCTGTGGGCTAGTGTTGGATCATTCCTATCAGTCCTCAATGAAGTAAAAGGTTATATGGTAATTAACACCTTTACACCTAATAAAGGTACACCCATTAAACCTATTAATACTGATATGAAATAAGTACGTTAATTACTTAACTCACATGCGCACACGTGTAAAAACAGACATTTACCGTAAGGATCATGGAACAGGCTCTTCACGCTTGCCTCTGGGGTTTGGAAGACCATGCTGGCTATGGCACTGTAGTCGCCATCAGGACAGAAGACCTGCAAACAATGAAAGTTAATCCATGTTAATACATTCCAAAAACAAAATAAATAGAAATTTGCCATAAGGCTTCTAAAACATGTAACGTCACCACGGATTATAATTCATAATTATGACAAAACATGTGTAAGGACTGACTGGAAACGTTGATATACTCCACTGCTCACCTACCATAGCAAGCATGGGCCAAGTTATTATCAATGAATAGCAAGATTTACTAGCTTATATATGTATATATATATATATATAACTCATACACTATACATTGTTACAGAAAGCTCCGTTTCACAGCATGCAGCAAGCTGCTGCAGTGATTGGCAGGTATTAACACACCTGCGACATGAGCCAACTCTACACACGCCGCAAATTCGCGATTTGTTTGTGCAAAACACGAATCTATGCTGCATGAAAAAAGGCATATGCTCAGCTGGCAATTAGTGCAACCTGACTCACTAATTAACATGAACAGCTCAGGCTAGGCTCGCTACACTCGCAGTTGTTTCAGAAAAACTTAATTACTCAAACATCAAAACACAAATGTTAAAATGCGGATGATAAAACGCGAATGTCAAAGATCGTTGCTTCAAGCATCCACGCGACGCGACGCACGCTAATAAACGTAACCTGAGAAACTACGACAGCATTACATTGCATTGCAGCGTCCTTCACATGCTGCATGAAGGTGAGAAACTACGACAGCATTACATTGCATTGCAGCGTCCTTCACATGCTGCATGAAGGTGAGAAACTACGACAGCATTACATTGCATTGCAGCGTCCTTCACATGCTGCATGAAGGTGAGAAACTACGACAGCATTACATTGCATTGCAGCGTCCTTCACATGCTGCATGAAGGTGAGAAACTACGACAGCATTACATTGCATTGCAGCGTCCTTCACATGCTGCATGAAGGTGAGAAACTACGACAGCATTACATTGCATTGCAGCGTCCTTC